>NC_088792.1:66031286-66252357 GCF_011386835.1 Chrysemys picta bellii | reverse complement strand
GTCTGGCTGTTTGAGCAAACTGTGATCAGCTTTTTTTTTTTTTGTATTTGTTTTTTAAAAAAAAAACTGACTGGAAACAAACAGACAAAAATAAATAAATAAACTTTCTATTGTAAGTTTTCGTGATCTGATTTCGAAGCTGTACTTCCTGATTTGCTGATTTTTTTCTTAAACAGTGCAGATTTTTGTAACATTTTACCTGGATAGGACTTTATGCTACACTTTGCAAATGATACAAGTGCAATTATCCGACACCAATCCTTTTAATTGAAAGTTTGACCATAAGTTCCTCCTTAATGGTTTCTCGTTAGGTCGAAAGCTGCATTGCAGAACCACAATCAACACTCTCTGTGGGTGAATAAACTGGTAGCTGGTTGGTGATTGTTGAAAAACATGTGCTTTGTTAAAATACACTCCCAACCCCAGAGCGTGTTTACCTTGCTATATAATTACTCGTGTGGTTTAATTAAGTATATTTGCAGGAGCCACATCAGAGATCTTTGCGTCTATAAGCAACACCCTATAGCCACCTTCCCGCTTTTCACCCTTTAAAGATATTTGTTTTTTTCTCTACAATTAGTTTTCTATAAATGTAATGTTACTTACCCCATCAGAGCTTGAATGGTTAACTCTTCAGAGCTTCTAAGAGCAACTAGAGATTTGCACATTTACTGACTGGTTACACTGATGCCTTCCCTTAAAAGTTATAAAACAGTAAACTTTATAAGCCCCAGTTCCGGCTATATGACATTTGGGTGCCAAATGAATAGGGTTTTGTCTATGAATTAGATCGTAAAATCATCCATAGCACAGACAGATAGGCTCACTGGCTATAAAAAGTCACGTGGTGCCATTAAAGTAAGTTTTATGGTTTTGGGGAGTTGACATCCAACATTATATACCACATAACATATAATCTCGCTGACGCTGGACTTCATTTGACTCTTTTGCAGGCTACGTGTGCCTCCTGGTCATTCAAATTGTCAGTTTTAGGTACAGAAGTATCCAAATCACAAGTTCTCAGTGTTCTATGAAAAATGGCTCCTTACAAGTCAAGGTAAGTTTTATGCACAAGTTCCTTAAAGTTTATTTGTACAGTGGAGAACTGGACTCTTTCTGGCTGGATCCTTCCAGGACTGTCACATTGAATTCAGAAATGCAGAATAATCTACTAAGGATACAGGTTTCGTTGAAAAGTTTTCCCCTCTCTGATTCTAACATTCAGCAGCTAGCTCTATATTTTAACAATCAAATCAAAGTAAACCACAATAAGCGTTTTTGGCAGAGATGGATTTTGAGGCCTAACTTTAATTACTTTGACTACTGCAGAAGATAATTACTTCCTTTGCTTCATAGACTTTCCAGTTTGGAAAGGTTTTGTTTAGCAAAGAGTAGATACTGCAGCGAATTTTTTAAAGGGAATTACATGGGTTGATATTATTTGAGAAGTGTCTTATAGAGGCATGATAACCTGTAGGTGTGCCGATGTGGTTGTAATCTTTGGATTGGAAAATATTTTGCACACCAAAGCAAGCATTAAAATGGCATAGATTGAATTTTCGTGTTTAGGATTCCTCTTTACTGCTCTGTGTTATATAGATAGCTATATCTATATGACTGTGTATCCATATGTGTATACGTGGAATGTGCGGTCACTCATAGCCACTTACAACTTTGTTATACCTTTTTCCAGAGACAGTATACATTTTTTGTATTTCTGCTGTTTTTTTCTAAGGAAACACATTGACTGTAACTTGTAACGTTAATACAAGCTACTACAAGTCACAATGCTGTAAATTATGAAATACAGACCAGGTTATAGACAATTGTAAATAACCCCGTCTCTATCTAGCTACAGATATTATTGGCTAGCAATTGTGAGGTAGGCCCCAGCTGCGTGTTTACTTCAACATTCTTTTTATTTAAGTAGACTATTCTCACCAGAGTGTGATTACTCAGCAGTAAACTTTATGGCCGGATTTAACTTTAGTCTTTGAATTTTCAGGGGCTGAATGAAAGGGCGAAAGAAACTTTCACTTTCTCTCCGTCTCTCTCCTTCTTTGTAGAACTAGAGCCAGATCCTGAAAATACTTACTCACAAGATCATTGCTTAGGTGAGTAGTCTCACTGAACCCATTAGGACTATTGGGGTGATGACTACTCAGTTGAGTAAAGGTTTGAAGGATTAAGCCCAGAGACTGTAAATACAAATTTTGACATCTATCTATCTATCTATCTATCTATCTATCTATCTATCTATCTATCTATCTATCTAATTTTTGGTCATTTTGGAGTACACCAGACTCAACAGAGTTCTCTAAAACTGCAGTGCAATGATGTTATTTTTCCTGACATGTCATAAATTCGAGATTAAAAAGAACGGATTTGTTTGTCACTAGATGATTTCTGGCTTTATTTTGTTAGATTCCTTTCTCTTTGAGTATTGTTAATTTTCGTAATATACGATAGCTGAAACTATTATTAAAATGGCAGAAAGGTGTTAAAATTCAGGAGAATTATGAAGATTATTATTTGCACCTTTATAACATAATACCTCCGCAAGGTCTAAGAATGAAATAGAAAATTCATTCTACCTTTGTTTTAATTTTTTCAAATAATCAAGGGTACACATTGATAAAACACTATCATATATTCATGGTTAACCCCGAGAGCTACTCCAAAAGTTATGGTAGGTTTACAAACTTTTAATATTTTGAGTTCATTCCCAACATAAGATAAAAAGTTTTAGGTACTTTTGTGTTTTAGTATCTTTCTATGAACACTAGATAATGACATTTGCTTATCATTCCTATAATAAAATGGAAAAGAGGTAGACTTTAAAAGTGCATTCTTTATTGCACTTTATAGCCAAAGTACAATCTAGAATAATTCCCATAACAAACAGCTGGCAGTTTCATGGTACACAAATATAACAGATTCAATATTAGGAATACAGCAAAGTTATATTTGATAGGAATACATTTAATTATATGTCATAATACCCAGGCAGTGTTTAATGGCAAAAATCATACATAGACTAGTTTATAAGTTTTGACTTCTTTCATATATTGGTGGTTTTCTGAAGAAAAAGCTCTTATTTCTGCTATTTCGTAGATTAAAACTAAAGATAATCGTTTGAATATCTCAGTTTCTTAGCTTCATTGTGAGAACTGGATATTCATCATAGGGCAAATGTACTTAAATTCTTTTTAAGGGACCTTAATGTCATCTGAGGTTGTGAATTGTCAGTGAAGGAAGTAAATAATTTGCTACCAACATGACATTATTTGAATTTTAGCTTCTTAAGCATGCTATATATGAGATACAGTGTGGACATTTTGGGTATTGTGAAAATATCCCAATATTTACAGATACATTCTGTAAGGAACTACGAGACTCACTCTTGAGACACAAAATAAAGTTGATTGAAAAATTACTACAACTGTAAAGTATTTCTAGCCTTGAATCACCCTCTCAAAGTTATGACAGCTTGAATCCTCTTAAAACAGAAATGCGTCAAGATTTTATAATCCAGACTGGAACGGAAAACTCAGATACCTTCAAAACGCAAAACTCCAAAAACCTTTCACAGATCCTAACTGTCTTCTGAGGGGAAGTTGCTGGTTCCTTCGTAGAGAATGATCATTTGGAATCAAGATTTAGTTCTTTTCTGTGCATATTATTTTTCTACGGTATTTTTGGACTCAGTGCACTTGAGTTTATTTTACTGAAATCATCGCAAGTGGTGGTCTACTTGGTATTAAAATACAATTTACTAACTTCTCTGAAAGAAATACGTTAGTGTAGTGTGTCCTGTCTCAGCATAAGGCCAATTAAAGTTTAGGCAACCCGTTTGTGCGTATACCTAGTAATTTATAAGTCTTGACTTTCACTAAACTATAACATGTCTTGTGAAAGGCAAATAATTTTAGGTTGATAGATTTGTCTGAGCCCTACACACGTACTAATTATTAAACATAGCGAAATTACGATTCTCCCATTTCCTTACATTTAGTAAGGGTGTGTCTGTAGAAGGGTGAGAATACAAATGTTTTCTGTCTGCTCTATGGGAAATTAACTGTAACAGATTCATATGGGCTGATCATGATTTTCGATTTCAAATCGTACGTACTGGAGGAATGTATTTTCCTGTCACAGCTGGTACAGATATAATAAATTAAATATGAATAAACCTTCTGACCAAGATAAGAAATCTCTTTCCCCCTTATCTTTTTCTCTCTTTTAGGCTTCAGATAGACACAATTCAGTGTCTGAGTTTTTATGAATAGTACAAAGATATGACTCCTACAGTAGCCTGCTTATATTTGAAAGTATTCTCCTTTATAAATGAAAGCATCCTCGCTAATATTTCTGAGGAAAACAAACACTCATGTACCATCTTAGTCATATGTATATATAGCTGCATATGTACACCATACCACATAAGACATACAGAATGTACAAGATTTGCAAAGGTTTCCCTTTACAGTGCACATACGGAATCTGTCCTATATCCAAAAAAAATGTCTTTTCAATAATAATATTTGTTATGAAGGTTATTGGGTAATTATTGCAATTTTGTGAAACAGTCCTTGCTTGAGGTGAAGTCTGTCTCTGGATAACAAATGGCAGCCCTTGCAGTTCACTGCCAGGTTAAGTAAATGCAGAAAAGATAAATCTGCACACCCTAGGAATCACCAGCAGAGCTCGCTTTAGACCAAGTTCACAGTCAACTCGTTTGCCTAGACAAGGCTTCACAAACAATTAGAGTTTCTTTATTTTTAAATAAAGGCGAAATGACTAAGTACTTAGCAACATATAGCTACATCTTTTCCCCAGTGCTATACAGTACATTCTTTCCGACTCCATGTCCAGAACTTACCAGACTTTCACCTGCAATTGTAACCATATAGCGTCTTTCAGTTAATCTAGTCCCTCCAACGCTGGCGAAAGAGTTTGCAAACTGATTTAACAGCACTTTACAATGGTGAGCATTTTTTTAAAAAATCCAGTTTTCTCAAAACAAACAAACAACAACAAAAACCCCAACAATAACAACAACACAAAAAAAACCCCACACTTAAAAAGCAGGGGGGAAACAGCAGAACCATTGAAACAAACAGTCCAAGTCTCTTGCTCCTAAAAGACGCTGCATAGCTTTTGTATATCTTTGTGGTTAGGGCGTTACAACTGCAGGTCAAAAAGTTGAGGGTCAAAAGTTTACGTTTTGCACCACTCTTAGTCATCCGCCCAGACAGAGTTTGATGTCAATGTTATAGTCGAGATCTTGACTATCAGCACAAAAGATAAAATAGCTTTGAGTTAAGCGTGTATCACAGTATGGACTCCAGGTGAACTCTAGTGGTTGAATGACCTCAATTACCGAGGAAAGGATAGAAAATTCCTCTTTTCAAGAGTAATACATGTTGTATTTCATCTTGAATTATCAGCCACATTTGAGTCTGAATATCTCTGGCTCAGATGCACCAGGTAAACATGAATGTTACTCTAGAACACCAAAACGCGTTCATAGCTGTATTCTTCAATACCATGGTCAGGTAACAAAATGTTTCACACTCCTTAATATAATAGCCTCCTTAAGAGGCTTAATGTAAAGACTTTTCACTTTTCAAAATGTCAGGAACTTAAGACACTAGCAGATCTATTAACATCTGTATCGATCCTAGCAGCGTCTTGTTTTTCCTATAATTTCTGTAGTGAGCACTAAACTGTACTTAATAAGGACATATTGTAGGTAATACTTTCAGGTTATATTTTTAGTCCGAAGGTGAAAATCTAAAATTCAGAATTACGGGGCGATTTGTGATACTAACAGAAATTATTCTGCAAAAAAACCTGACGGCGCTATACAGTTCCATAATTTCAGGGCTATCAAAGCTTTCTGGAATTACTCTCAGACATAAATTGATAGTTAAACAAGTATCAAGGTATTTTTAAGCTGATTTTTTTTGGGTAAAGAGCACTTTCCAAATTGTTGAGAATTGTTCTTGTCTTTAAGACTGTGACAGTGTTGAAGATTTAGCTCTGAAGTTAAGTATGTCAATAAAAAGCAACACACAATATTACACAGAGAAATTGGGAAGGTAATTATAAACCAAATATACAGTGTAGCACATAAATACAGGTCGAAATTATATTGAAGCAGTGTTTTGTTTAAGAGGGAAAGTTTATCCAAAATATTCAGATGTAAAAGGTCTGGGGAATGGGTGTGGGGGGTTATAATGAGGAATTCAGTTGGGAAAAAGTACCTCATTTATATCCATGTTTAGCTGAATTAAGAACAAACAGGCATGGATTATACGATATTCCTAGTTATTTGGATACAAATTAATTATTTGTCAGTGATACTGGTGGATCATTGCAGAAAGCAGGAGTTGTTGAAAATAAATTGTGAGCTGTTTGATTTCAAATCATTGAGAGATATTATTGGAGATTATGCCTACATCGCTTGTATATGACAGCGGTGTGGAAATATATAAATATCATTACACACCGTGTATACATTGTTCATCAAATACTGCTGTTGCCAACTTGTAATAAGATAGTCAGATTGCATATTTGGGTTAAAAAGAATGTTTCCCCCACTTGAGATATTATAGATTACTTTATACTGTTAGATCATTTGTTTGTTGAGAAAAGAAAAGTCTTGATAGTAACCTGAAATATATAACCATTTATATATATTGTTAACGAGTGCTACGTAGATTGTTTCCAAGAATAACAAGTCTTTGATACTCCCTGACCGAAAAGCTGTTAGTATAACTAAATTACACAAAATGAGGGAACTGAAATCTAGTTTCTTACTTACCAAAACAATTATTTTGATGCAAATTCATGTATTCAACATAGTTTAAAATAAAAATATCAATGAAAATATTTTCAGAGTTCAACTGCAACTTCAATAAATATTGACTTATCTCAATTATTGTTTAAATGATTCATTTTTAAAAAGGGAAACAGTGCAGTTATTAATTTGAGATGAACGATTCCTTGCCTTTGTACGTTCATTCTTTGAATGCAGTACACACTGGTCTCTGGTGTAGAGTGTCTGGTCAAAAGACCATTCATTTAAAATTCTAACACAAATCACATTTTGTGTGTGTTTATTTAACCATGCCGGTATAGAGCAAGCAAATCACTCCAAACATCCAGTTGTTAGAACATATTCAGTGCCAGTGAAGTAATCGCTTTATAAAATAATGAACTTGGGGGCCAAAATTCAACCATTGCCCCAATCTTGACAATTTAAAGCAACCGTTTCGCATGTTAGTTTCAAAGTTAACAAATGTTAAACTGCTTAACTGTCTTGCGGGCTTTTATGATTCCCAAAGAAGAAAGGAGAGATACAGTCGATACATTCCATAACGTTTACATTTTCCCGCTATTTTTTCTTAATTTTCCCTTAGAAGTAGTGACCTGGGCAAAGCACCCTGCTATCTAAAAGACACTGTTATAGACCTTTTAGAAAAACTAAGTCCAAGGCCGAGGTGAACTTCAGGTCACCGCGTCTAACAAATATGAAAATGTCGGCTGGTGAAGGGCACGCCTTGTTGTTTAACAAAGACTGTCAATGTGTAAGATTAATAAGAAACAAAATGCACACGGTGTCACTTTTCGGTCACTTTGAAACTTGGGACAGGGTTGCATTCAAGAGGGAAAGCTGGGGCTAAATATATTCAAAATGGTTCAAATCAGATTCAAACCAGGCTGCTCGCGAGTCTCCCTCTGTCCACCCTCTCTGGTGCATGGACACGTTAAAAAGTGTAATTGAATTATTATTTTTTAATTCTTTGGTTGTAAAACTATTTTATCCGCACGCATGGAAGTCAGCAGATGTGCTTGTATGTTTCACAAGAACTCTTTTAGACTGTTTGGGTATGCATGAGATTGGAGCCTGTTGGTGCATGAAGATTAGATATCGCACTATCAACTTCGTTTCAGTGAATTCCCAATCTCGTCTATCGCAAGATTCAGCTGGTAAACTTTGGGTCCTATGTTAATTGTTTAAGCGTGTGAAATATGGTCTTATTTCTTAAATAAAAAATAAAGTTTTTTTGTTTTGTTTGTTTGTTTGTTTGTTTGTTTGTTTTTAAAGCTGGGATGGTGCTACAAGTTGGGTAACGGGAAATATCTGAGGATGGTTCTGAGATTGTTTATTACATCCATAAATCTTGCAGTAAAATGTCGAAATGGCCGTGTGTAAGATAACACTTGGTGGTCTTGGCTGGGTTCTTGTTTATGATAACAAAACCACAAAGACAAGGAACAGGCCTTTGGAGATCCTGCATAAGCACATCTTCACAGGCTGCTAGAACCACAGGAAAAACATGCTTCATCTGAGCAGCTGAGGTCACCTTGTAGATTTACAATCGCATGCAAAATTGTATTATTTTCTGTTTCACTGAGAAACGCAGCTACACAGTAGAAAGAAGTACAGTTGAACAAGTATACTTTGAAGTCTAATCACGGTAAATATTATTAATCAGAACCTGGGAAGCTCTCCGAATACAAAACTCAGCATACAAAATAAGGTACCAGCTTTCGTTGTATTTTACTGAGGTTTTGAAGTATGGTAGTTACTAGAGTATTCTGGCCATCATAACTAAGGAGCTCCCTTATATTAGGAGGATAATATTTAGGGTAACCCAATTTAATGCAATTATGCGCGCCTACGCATATTTGTATGCATGAATCTGTGTATGAATGTACAGCTGTGCGCCGAAAACAACGTACTGTGGGTCTCTAGCAATCTCATCTTCTTGCCACACTGTAAGCGTTAGCTTTATTATTTTAATAGATATTTGGGTTTCGCCGAAAAATAGTCCCCAACAATCTAGTCCTTCCTGTGCATACTGCAATTTGTTGTGTTGAATTTGTTGTGGATGTTAGACGCCTATGGCGTGTGTAACCATATTTTCTTCTACATACAAGGTAAATAGAGAAAGATATTTTCCACACCAGTTAAAGAGTTGCATAGACGTTTAGTAGGAAATGAGTTGAACAAGTATAGTTTGAAGTCTAATCACGGTAAATATTATGTGCTTTAACTCTCTTTGCAAATTAGACATTAGATATTAGGAAAAATGAGTAATTGTTTATGTAAGTATCACAGTATGTTGGAAATGTTCAAAGATACACCAGATGGTCTGCAATATATGTATATGTTTATAATATAAAATAATGCAGTATACGTGTGTCAGTATCTAGTTAGACCTAACATATATTAAATTATAATTTTATATTTATATAATGTTATCTATTGAACTGCAAAAGACAACAATCTGAATTTAAGCAATGATAGCTACTATGAGGAAAAAGATCTAAATTGTATTAGCATTTTTGCTTTATATATTCAGTTAGATGCATTTTCCTATTTTCGAAGGTGAGACTATCCATTCAGGAACAATGCTCCTGAAGAGGGTGGCAAATATTTGTATTCGATTTTCTATAAACCAGCCAACCAACAAAAATATAAAATAAATTCTAAAAAGTTCAGTATTAACTCCAAACATACAACAGCAGATGGAATTCATAAGTAATCTATTATTTTAAAATAATGGTGTAATTAGTTTAACTATCAAATTTCAATTATCTAAGGTCAGGCGGTTGCCTCTTTTCCTTCCTGAGCTGCAAATATTGTTAGCAGACTAATTTTTAGCAATTTAGAAGTCAGAGTTTTTTCTGCATTCTAATTTCAGTATTGTAGGCTACTTTCTGAAAGATGTCAGTGAATTCTCCTATAATAAAAACCCCAAACCAAATCAACTTAAACCAAAACACACAAAAACCCAAAACGTAAATTTGTAGTTTGGGAAATGCTCTCACTGGGAGAGAAATATTCCCAGTTAGTCCTTTCATTTTATTGAACATTTTTTTTCTTTCTTTCTTTCTTTCTTTCTTTCTTTCTTTCTTTCTTTCTTTCTTTCTTTCTTTCTTTCTTTCTTTCTTTCTTTCTTTCTTCGCTAACTATATCGTTAATGGCACACAGCACCGCTAATTAATCTATTTGGCCCTTCCTCCCTTTCATATCAACTTCTGAATCTAGTTATATGTTATCACAGCTCGCAATCTACAAAGGGATAAAAGATTATCTAATAACTAAATTATCATACAATAACAACGTTTAAAAGCGCTGGGGACAGATCATAGAGAAACAAATACTGATTTGCAATTAGTTGGCCTCTATTTCACAGGATCTAGCAGTCTCATTTCCACCTTGATATATAATGTATGCCCAATCCTAAATCAAGTGATTTTGAAATGGAGAGTTGTAAACTATTGTCATTGTATCAGAGGGGTAGCCGTGTTAGTCTGGATCTGTAAAAAGCAACAAAGAATCCTGTGGCACCGTAAAGACTAACAGATGTATTGGAACATAAGCTTTCGTGGGTGAAAACCCACTTTGTGAGACGCATGCCATTGTCATTGTATTTAATGTATTATGCAATGTCAATTTCTTTTTCTGTATGCTACATTTTAGTTTCTCGTTGATTTCTGATCCGCCCCCCATCTTTCCTCCCCTCTCCTTCTTCTCCGCCCCCCTCCAAAAAAATGCTAGAGAAATAAAATATTTGTGCCCAGGATGAATTTACGACTGGTAGCGCCGAATTTAGGTCTCTCTCCGTTCCACAGGGAAGAGGGGGAAATAATTGGCCACAATAAGCAGCAATCACAGTGTAGCAAAGCTCAAACTCGCGTGGCTTTGAGCAAAATCTTGTTCTCCTGTTTTAAGAGTCCGAGGCCACCCATTTGAGAGGTATCTGGTCGAACTGCGGGTTTAGGGAAGGTGGTTGGTGCGATGGATACTAGGATGCGCCTCGGATTTCGCTCCCCTTTCTGGCTGCGCAGTTTTTTACCATTGCTGGGACCTCTCTCCCCAGCACCGTAAGAGACGGTTTGGGCTGCTCCTGCTGCTGCCCTGGGCTCCCCCGGCACTCACCATCTTTCCATTTCCTGATCCGGGGTCCGCAAACAGCGCAGCAATTGGCCCTGCCGGTCAGGTGGTGATGTGTGTGTGTGTGTGTGTATGTGTGTGTTGTGCGCTCGGATTGGGGGGGGGGGGAGGCCCAAACTTTGGCAGCCGGCACTTGACAGCGGCGAGAGGAGGAGGGGGAGGGAGGGAGGAAGGGCGGGGGAGGGGGTTGAGGGGGGAGGGGCTTCGCGGAGCCCAGAAAAACGACAACGCGAGAAAAATTAGTATTTTTGCACTTCAACAAATTAATGACCATGAGTTCGTTTTTGATAAACTCCAACTACATCGAGCCCAAATTCCCGCCCTGCGAGGAGTATTCGCAGCACAGCAGCGCCAGCAGCAGCAGCAGCACCTACCACCACCACCACCAGCCGCACCTGCACCAGCACCCAGCGCACCCGGGCCAGTCTCTCCCCGACTACTACCAGCGGCCCAGCAGAGACCCTGGATACCAGCCACCACCGCCACCTCCTCCTCCTCCTCCTCCCGAGGCGCTCTACCCCGCGCAGCCACCCGGCTACTCCGAGGCGCCCTACAGCTACAGCAGCACCAGCGCCACCCCGGGCCAGGAGCAGCCACCTCCGGGTGCCTCTCCTCCACCGCCTCCTCCACCGAAGGGGCACCATGTCCAGTCCCAGCCCCTGCTCCAAAGCCACGTCCTGCAGCACCAGCGCCACTGCGAAGCAGCCCCCGTCGCCGGGGCCGGGGCCGGGGCCAGCCCAGGGTGCCCCCTCCTGCCTGACAAGAGCCTGCCTGGCCTCAAAGGCAAAGAGCCCGTGGTCTACCCCTGGATGAAGAAGATCCATGTGAGCACTGGTGAGTGGGACTGCCTGGGGAGGAGGAAGAGGAGGAGGAGGAGGAGGAGGAGAGGACACTGAAAGTGCTGCAGGGTTGGGTTGGGTTTTTATGTGTGCGCGTTTCCTAATACAAACGTGAGAAACCTTTTGTATCCGGGGTCCTTTATCGAGAGATTTACGAGACGCCAAACCGTTAGGGCAGTAATTATAGCCCCCATAAATTTAATTGCCCTGCCAATGGCTCTGGGCCATGTGTCTTTGAAGCTTTTCTTCCACCCAAATGCCCATCACCATTTTTTATTGCTCTTCAATTGTTTCCTATTGTCAATAGCCTGTGAAACATTTTCTTGCAGTTATGTCTCTGATTTGAACCTGGTGTCAAGTTATTATATAATGATTATGTTCAATTGCTTTTTTTTGTGTGTGTGTGTGTTCAGTCAATCCCAATTACACTGGAGGGGAACCCAAGAGGTCTCGAACTGCCTACACCAGACAACAAGTCTTAGAGCTGGAGAAGGAGTTCCATTTTAACCGTTACCTGACCAGGAGGCGACGCATTGAGATAGCACATACACTTTGTCTCTCGGAGCGCCAGGTCAAGATTTGGTTTCAGAACAGGAGGATGAAATGGAAGAAAGATCACAAACTGCCTAACACTAAGATGCGCTCCTCAAATCCATCTACTGCTAGTCAGCAAGCCAAAGCACAGACACAGGGCCACCACCATCAACTCGATGGGTCAACACCCAACTCATCAGCCCTTTAATGATTTTTATATTTGTTTTTTTCAGTTGCCTATTTTTGTTGTTGACCATTTGGACCAAAACAACTGTATACAGAATCAGAAGAAATGTGCCCTGTACAGGGTACATGTTGAAACCAAAACATGGACAAATTGTCTACACTGTACAGACATAATGGTTCCATTCCCATCATTCTTTCGTATTTATGAAAATACGCTGTACTTTCCGTGTCACAGAGCGCTGGATGCTGTAATGGATGAATTCTGTACCCAAGAAGGACTCTTTTGTACATAACACTTTAAAAATAAAATAGTTAAAATAATAATTCGTGAAACACTTGTGTAAGACATTGACTTGAGTTGTGTTGTTTGGTGCAATGTTCGTGGATTCTCCAGTATACGCAGACAGAAGAAACCAAATTTTATGTCATGGAGATTTTATGAAAACTGTCCCATTACAGTCTGACAGGCAATGTTTAATGTAACAAGAGTTATTTAATTGTTTTTAAGCGTAGCCACTGCGGTAGTTGTGATATAATCGTTTTCCCCATGTCTCCTATTGCATTTATTTAAAAATATTAAAGGCTGTTGCTGTCTTCCTATCTGGCACGTCTAACTGTTTCGGTCTGTGTACAATTTGTGAATTTTGGTGTGATGTATATATTGCCAATACTGGTAATAAAGAATACTCTGTACAAAAAAAAATAAATTAAAGGCTTCAAACACAAGGTCATGTAATGCTGTTTCCTAAACATTATGCTTTGCTGATCATTTGCCTTCAAATTTAGTTAAAGAGATGCTCATTTTAGTTGCCTGCCTTCACAAAAAATAGTGCCTGCTTGAACAAGTATATGTATTATTTATTGCCTAGATGACTTGTGGCCTGTAGCAACCTTGCCAGAGGTTCAGTCTGTCTATTCATTTACATGTATATGGCTATTCCCACCCTATGCACAGAGAAATAGAGCTTTCACACTGAGTCAATGAACTGAAGTGAACTAATTTACTTTAGTAGAACTAAGACAGCTAACCATGATACACTTTAAAAATATCTGGCCAGTCATTATTTATTCGTTCACTTGGTATTTATTGTGAATTCACTATGAAGAATTAAGGGGCTGTATGGGTGATAAAAGTTTCTTTATTTCAAAGGCATCTATTTTGAAAAGTGTTTGGTGTAAACAGAAAGCCTTAATAATTAAATGAAATCTGGTAAAACCCAGAGGTTTAATCTGGTAAATGTGTTCAGAATGATTCTGGAAAACAGTATTCAGGTGTTTCAAACTCATAGTAACCTTCTAATTGTCAAGGATGTTAAGAAATATACCAAAGGTGGAATTATTACAATAAAATGTATACAATTTATAAGGATTTTCATATCACTTTCTCGAAAGTATCATTGACATTGAAACGTATTAACTGAGCAGAAGAACTTGTAGGCGGAAACTCTACCACTGTTTTTCTGCCAGAAAAAGATTAAAGGCCACATTTTATTCGCCATACTCACGAAAGTATGTCCAGGTACTAAACTGGAGTCGACGAGTCTTCTCACGTGAGTAAGGCGAGCAAGATTTAGTTCCTTTTTTTAAATATATCACAATTCACTCAGTAAGAAAGCACATTGGCACAACAATATCGTGAGCATCACTGCCTGTCCCAGGAACACATACCATTTCAATGAAAAATTTAACATGTCACTGGAAGAGTATATTCAGCTTCAAAGCTATGGCAGTTGTAAATACGTTTAGCAAACAGTGTTGTCTCAATTGAACAACTAACCACCCTGAAAAGTATGTTTCCGTTACCATGCTGCTGTTTACTAAATCCTAAAACGTTTTCCATGTTAGCTGCCCCAATATAAAAGAAACTGAATATATCTGAAAGTGGGGTAACTGCTGGTATCTCTGACTCTCTGCAACGTACAGCTCTTTGTTTTGTTTATTGTGTGGAACATTTCCCCCCAATTTATTTTAAAACCAAATTAGCAGAAATGATCAAAATCCCAAATCAAACGTTTTAATTGAGAATAATTTATTACTGAAGACTATGCCTATAAACCCATTTTCCCTTCGTAAAACTAAATGAAAACACGCGCTGAAAATAGCAATTTTACTGAGTATCATTAATCACCTCCTACAATAAATACTTCTTTGTAATTCAACAGCCGTTCTGAAAGGCATTCTCTTGGAAAAAGTCTGTGAAGACGCAAAGGATTTTCCTGGAAAAAAAATGTGGTCATGTATAAAGACACAGCATCTTGGCTGTCTGCTAAAAAAATGTATACTGTCTTGGTGGAGAATCAGCCCCGGACTGCAAAATATCACATGGCAGATTATCATCATTTAAGGTAAATTTTCATTTGTTCCCCACCCCCTTTTTAAAGCTGCATAGTGTTTGATATGTGAGTGTTACTATGCTTCTCGTGTGATATAATCAGTGTTACAATCACTTAGAAAATTAAATCGCAGACTTTAAACTCTGGCATTGTCCAGCCTTTGCTAGGGCAACCAGAAGAGTTCACTGAAAGGACAAATTTTCTATCCCATTAATTGTTTTTTTAGAGAAGCAGACTGACCCTTCAAACCCTTGACCTTTAAAGACAGTATCCTTTTAAATCCAGCTCTTGGACCTAAATGTCTCTCTTTGGCTGGCTGTCTCTCTCTCTCTCACACACGTATTTATCTGCTCTCGCCACAAAGGAAAGCGGCACAAAATGCTAAAGGTGGAAGTTTGTCAATATTTCAAATAAAGACAAAATCAGGTCTGAGTCACTTTAATTGTCACAGTTAGAGCCAAGCCGTTAACCTCCGCCCCTTCCCACCAAGAAAAATGGTAGTTTTTCAAGGTCTCCCTTCCAGTTTCTACTGCAATCTCTAATATACCTGGTGTTTTATTACAAGAGGAACTCATCTGTGACAAGCAGCGCGCAGTATTTAATAACTATAACCATTCTCCATTGAATGTTTAGCCAGGGCTCTGACATTTTTTGGTATACTCTGCGCCCTATGGACTGCTTCTTGGGTTTTGTAAATGGGTGGGGGATGGGTGGTGGAGGAAGGAAGGTGGAGGTCTTGACAAGCTTGTCAGGAGACTCCATCTTTCTTTTCCTCTCCTTAGCCCGAGCCTCCATCCCAACCCTGAAGTCTGATCATGCGCCCGATCCTGCATTCCCTTACTCACGAGTCACGCCAACAGCGCTTACTCATTCCAGTAGACCCACTGAAACCAACAGACTACTGGCGCCAGGAAAGCTTGGCAGCATCGCTGCGTTAGCATCTCTACTTTAGGACACTCTATGATACCATTCCATGACAGCCATGACATGAATCGACTTGAAGAGTAATAAACAAAAAGATTGGGGGTTCTTTCTGTGATTTTTTTGAAGCACATATATCCGGATTTCTCTTTTGTATTCATTCTCCACCCTATTGCGGAATTTGTGAGATTGTTGAAAACAGTACTCCAATACAGCTACAATTATATGCATCCTTTCAGATGTGTTGCTGTTGTATGAGAAATATGATATTCGATACGTATATGATTAATAGAACACAAAGTATTAAGAGCTTGAGTCTTATTTTTGTTTTAACCCCAGTTACTGCACTAGAAGGTGTTACATTCACTTCCTTGTAGACACACTGGGACTGATTCTGACATAGTATATACTACTTTACACCAATGTAGTTCCATTGAGTTCACTATTGTCACTAATGTAAACGAGACCTGAATGAGGCCCACTGGTTCAAATGAACGCCTGGGTTAATATCTCTGAAGTCAAATGAATTATGCAAGGCATTCATTTAGCCCACTAAGTGTGTATTTTCTAAGTACAGAAAGGAAACCTCTCTTTTAACTCTTTATTATACTTTCCCACGAGATGTGCAAATGGCAGAGCAAAAGAATTCTTCCCAGACCTCCTATACCACATGAATATTGATAAACCGTGGTGAGCCAATTCTTTGTCAGTTTTAAAGGCATCAGAAGGGCAAATATATTTGGTATCAGTATTGTCATCATATTATCAAGTGTAATAACTGTTAGAAGAGGGATGGACTATAATTATGCATGTTAACACAGTCTGCTGTAGACAATAAAAATCCGAAATCAAATGGCTAATTTAAAGCTAAGGTCTATAGAACGCCTGATCTCACAATAGCAGACAAGCACATGTTATTAATGTTCAAATGATCTCCCAAGAAACTGAAAAGCTGTCAAAACCAACAGAGATTATGGGACCTAAATAAGCAAAACAGAAACCCTGCACAAGTAGATAAAGGTGTTGCGTCTTTTCTTGTGTAGATATTGAAATTTTAATCTTTAAGGTCACGTGACTCATTAAATAATTAATGCAGATAGTCAGGAATGGATCTGTGGCCGTCAGTTCTCACTAGGAGTGATTCTCTCTGAAGTGAAACTCAACTTCCTATTTGAGTTTTTTAAAAAGCCCCGATTTGTCTTGAAAGATTCTAAACTTCTTAAGAAAGCAGTAGGGACTATGTTGGTAAGTATTTAGTGTATATTTATAGCTTGATGACTGTAATTGTTTGTGCTAACTTTGTTGAAGTCTGCTGAGTATTTACTTAGCAAGTTTAATATTTAGAAATGTTAAATCTTTGTTTTAGCTGCTTTGTGGTCACATTATGGCTTTTTGTGATTAAGTGTTACCGAGTCAAACACATTTGATAATGTTCTAATTCACACTGTGGAAGGCTGGATACCACAGTGCAGGAAGACTGCTTTGTTCAATTTTCCTGGCATTAATAAATCACCGGCTTCTAATGCAGGGCCAAAAAAGCAATGGAAAGGCAGCAAGCATTGTAAAGGAAAAGTCATGGGCAAATTTCTCTATGACTCATTAGTCTGAACGATTTATGTACGAAGTTAAAGTGCCGCAATGAATATTAGAATTTGGGATAACAACAAATTAAAAAAAAAGTCATAACGTTTGTAAAGTGCTTTATTGCTACTTAGCAACTCTTTCAAGAAGAAGTATAGTTTAAAGGACTGTGGCAGTATAAAATATTGTGGTGTAACTTAATAGCTCCAAAATAAATAGCAGAAAGTCGTTGGCACCATTTTCAGATGCACATTCTATATTTTAAAGGGGGGTGGGAGGGTGGGTTAAATCCAATCAAGACATTCGGATCAATTTTATTGTAGTTGATAACATGATTATTGATTATGGATCAAAATGGTTAAAGAACGAGTTTTAACATAAAATACAAGTATTCTATGCCCCCACTGTATTTTTGGAATGATGTGAATATCAGAGCTAAGAAAACAGCAGGCAACCGAATTAAAGCTGGAGATAGCTATCTGAAAAAATTAACTTTCAATTTGTTTATAGATGTTATCAGTGAGCCCTCTAAATTTATGAGAGGGAAATAAACAGCCCAGTAAGCTATTATTGCATTATTTTCTATAGACTGTAATTCTACACCAAATTTCAAATTATTATAGTAATTATGGAGCTACTAAATTAGCAAAGCAAAAATCTCTTCTCCAAAAGTTCTCCCAAGACAGACGTAATATTTTCCAAGGCTCAGATGACATTCTTCCAAGAAATCGTGTTAGTTAGCTATTAGCATTTACATTTGCTGGCAATCTTAAGATACAATACATAGGATTTTATTAGGAATAATGAATGCATGGAGTACGTTATTATATCTGATAAATACCTTCGTAAATGTGATCCAAAATATTTGAAGAGTATGATTATTGGCTTCTTGGGGTCTGTAATATTATAAGACCGACAAAAAATTACAATATCGAAGTGCTAAATGTTTCTGCTTCGTCTTTTTCTTTTTCCACAACAGCTTTTATTAAAGAGTTGAAGGGTTCGATCCTGCTCTCATTGAAGTCAACGGCAGAACTCTCATAGAATTTAATGGGAATAGATTCGGGCTGGAATCCTTAAGTATTTGAATAAAAATCCTAGTATACCGTGTCCTACATTTAAACTGGAACCTCTTCCTTGATTTATTCAACAGAGATGAACATCGCTAGTTGTGTTTAATGTCTGCTCTTGATTAAATGATCCTAAACAAAGGTTTCCCAGAGGAAAATAAAGCATACATTCATGTAACAAGAGTTTGGAATGACAATATTTCCAAACACTTGGAGACAGAAGGCATAGCAGTCTACCACAAAAGGCATGTTCAGATACCAGTGTTCTTTACTGTTGTATAAAATAATCTTTTACACATTACACCAATCAATGGATTCCCTTCAGTAGTTCTATGCACATCCACGACTTTTGTCTTTTAAAAGAATTAAGCAAACCAAATACTTTTTGTATGAATAAATATCTTCCTTTCTGATTCTCATTTAGGCATTGCTTGTTGCTTATTTACAGAACTCCAGTGCACCGAAAAAGACGATTTACTGAGCGATAACAGCAAGAAACAATTCAGTCCACTGTTAGAAATTTTAGGAGGTAAGGACTTCGGGAAAAAAATCTGTTGTGGGATAGTTTTGTGTAGAGTTCATATTTCCTAGTGCTTGCATATGGGGGGTGGAGGGGGATGCTGTTACAATGAGATTTTATTGTGATAAATATTTAACCTAGTTGGAATTTTCCGGATTGAATCCATTCATCTTATATGGCTGGTGAATGCGAGTGTCTCGACAGACAAAGAAATATATGGAACAGAATTAATAGCAGTCTTCATAGAGGCATTCGAAACAGGAAAGATGCAAAGTAATTTAAAGAGCGAAAGAGGTTGGTAATTTCTTTGTCCATTCTTAGTTCCTTCCAAAATCGAAGTCTCAAAGCAAGAGACAGGTAGTTGAAACAGTTTTAGTGTTGGGTGGCTTTCGCAGTTTTTTTGTTTGGTTCCCTTGAGTAGTTTTGCAATGACTCCTGTGTGGTTTGGAATTAGGAACATAAAAATAAATGTTCTTTGATTTTAGAAACTCTGGCTTTTGCTTCAGAAAATACACCAGAGGAGCATAGGTTTTATGTATTTTATATATATTTGGACTTCTCTGCATTGTGTGCATGTTTCTTTCGTGATTCAGTTGTTTTTTAAACAAAGAAATGTAATGCTCTTTATGGTGACTATATTATTCTGGCAGTGGTAGAAGAGAAAGGATTATATAGAACTATTTCAAATCCTTGCCAGATTTACCTGCTTATGTTTTATGCTGATACATAATTAGTGTAGTTTACTACCTTTTAAAGGCGGCCATAAATTATAGGGCTACAAGGGCTGCTTGTGTTGATTTAATAGCCTGTTGAAATCCTTCCTACAAACAGACACGGCAAATATCCATTCATTCCCATTTTAAGAAAAGAAAAAAGAAAGCATTATTTAATAGAATAATAATTTTATCCCGCCTGCCCCACATATATACCTTTGTCCAGAAATAATTGTGATTTGTAAATTAACCATATATTCTCAAGTTCCACTCAATTTCAGTAAAAATGTCTTTAAATAGGTTGTATCGTTTTAAAATACACTCTTTCTTTTAACCTGAAAAGGAATTGTCAAAATTCAGTTGAACTAACTTTATCAGTAACAAATACATATTTCTAGGTAAACAACTTTGCCCTGTGAATTTCAACTGGGAGAGAACGGAAATAAAAAATCTATATCAAATAGTGTTTCCATTTCTTCATTCACATAAGGGGATAGTCTTACCTTTTAACTAGTGACATAAGCATAACAATGAAAGGTAGACAGAGAGCAAGAATATTTCGATTTATGTAGCCACTTAAAAGGACTATTAATACTAATATTTGCATTCAAATCTATCACAAAGGGACTCTCTTTATTAGCACATATTTTAAAACAGCTGTTTGTTGATATTGCTGCTTGGAATCTCAACGCAAAGCCATGTGCACAAAGCATAAAAAAATCAATAGTAAATCTTCGGAGAAACGTAAGGTTTTCAGCTCTTAAAACAAACTTTTCAGGGCTCCAAATCATTGAGGTAATAAAACAAAGTTGAGTCTCCAGGAACAAAGCAATATGTTGGATGGCAAGGCAAACCAAACCTCTGCTACTTTCAAGTCCATTTGAATTTGTGTTTGAAAACTCAAAATCTTGATACTTGACCAAAGAAAATGAATTCCAGAACCGTTGAAAGGGAATTATTTTCAGCTGCGGTCCAGGACCCGGTAAAGTTAGAAAGTCTCCCCGTTCTTCTAAAGCACATCCTGAAGAAGTAATTCATACATCAAGAAGTTACTTTACTTTATAATTATCCACTACATACAATAAGTTAATTGTTAAACTGTAGTTTTAACATTAGCTTGATCATTAATTCTAATAAAGATGTTCATAGAAATAGGTTTTTGAAGCCAATAGTCATAGCTCGCGTTAAGGCATTTAAGTTTAAGATGTACCTCTGACTTATGATTGTGATTTATTGCGTTTGTAGTTTCTATTTGCTCAGGACTGCAAGTTCTAAAGCCATCTTTCTGCTTTTGATGCAAAGCAGTCGATAACTTTTTACAACAGACCCAAGGAAGACTTGCTGTGCTTTTTCAGCATCTGCTCCATTATCCATTACTTCCAGTTGCATTGTTGCATAAGAACTTTTTTTATGTGTTTCTTTTATGGAATCTAAAATCACTTTATTTAAAATAGCCATGAATCCATCCCTAGTAAATTTCACTATTGGTTTAAATGTAGTACTCTGCTATACAGTTAAAATAGTGTTAGAGTTCTGGAGTTGCATTTGCTATGTGTGTCTAAGATGCTATATTTTCCAGGATTTTTTAAATTCAAGGTTCTTAGCGAGGATAATATATAAATGTTCTACTGCTATCAAAGTCACTTCCACTACAAATATTGCAAATTCTTCTTCTGTTTTAATGTCACGCTGACTTTGTTGGAATGTCTACTAATCTATACTATTACTGGTGGTTTAAATTCCAATAACCGTTTATGTTCCACTTTACAATCAAAGCGAGATTATTATATACAGTTTGACCATAAAGTCTGTAGACGATAAAATTAATCTTTTTATACAGTCTTATTATCGCCAATCAAGTATTGGTGAAGTGATAAAAGAATATAAAAAGTAAGCTAAAAGTTTTCTGTAAAAATGCTAGAGTGGGGAAAGGTTTGAGGCAAATGATATATTGTAAAATGCACAATGGTGGTAAGAAATTCGGAGTGTAAAAGTCACCACAGTGGCACAGTAGCACAATACAAGTGTGAAATATGTTATTTACCCCAACTATCTTTATAAGAGCTCTTTGAATTTGTGATTTCTTTTGTCTGTGGTAGGATTGTGTAAATAGGAAAAACTAAGTTTTAGAGGGAAGACTTCATTCAGGTTAGAAAATTGTTCATTTCATAGGTTAACTCAGGGGACGTATATGAGGGCTGTTTCTTTTTTTCCTGGACAGTTAGATCATTTTGTTTCTAAATTTTTCATCGTTAGAAGCCTATAATTTTGTGCATCACTCAAATAGTTGTATAGGAAATGCGTAAGCGCAGGTTTAACAGGAAGGTCCCAGAAGATTTTGCAAAATTCAGATCCTCCACACAGAAGCCAGGCGCATTCTTCATAGGGTGTTACAACGACAAAAATCAACCACATTATTAGAGGAGACTCTTTTTGCCTTTGTCAGGTAATTGCAGGTCTTTTTAGTTTCTATAGCTGCCCTGTTGTAAAGTGTGGGTGTTAAGCAAGCGCCATACAATAGCAATATAGAGAAGCCTGTAGGGAAGATTGGTAATCAGAGTAGTCATTAAGGAAGTCCTTATTGAAATAATAGTATCAAGAGTTGACTTTATTATTGGATTGCAAAACACACCATTATTAAATGTAGATCAGTGTGGCGGTTTTGTTTGGGAAATGCCAGTTAATTAGGTTTAGTATAAAAGTTCATTGTAATCACATAATATGAAAATAATTTCTCTTACCTTGCATGTGATTTTGTGTAAAGAAATATTAAGTGTGGGGAAAAAAATAACCATCTCCGGCTCCTGATTTTTTTCTTTAAATTCTTCTTAATGTATTTGGTTAAGGCTTTAAAAATCAGAGGATTGCGCTTAGAAACCTTGTTCCTTCAATGATTCCCTATTTCAAATAAAAGGATTTAAGTTGACGTATGACCACGTGAGCACATAATACAGCGCATTATTGTGGCATTTGGAGTGGAGACCCGGGCTGGCTTCGTCTGTGATTACGCTTTTCCAGTTTCTGTTCAGAGCAAGCACTGCTTTCTATTATTTTTTCCCTCCCTCTCCTCTGCAAGAGCTTTCCATTTCGGTTGCAGCTTTCGTTCCTTATGGAAAGGTTATTGTCGAGCTGATAGGACGAAATGCTTCGTTAAAAAGGATGGATTTTATTTTAAGGTATTTCCGTTGATTGTTCATTTATGTGGTGAGTTATTGCTGGTCGAGGCAAAGGTCAGTAGAAAAGGCTTAAGGGTGTGCGTGGATCCAAATCAAGCTTCGTTTCCCCCTTTGTTTCAATTTGCTGCGGAAAATATTCAAGTATCTCTTCGCAGCAAAGAAACCAGAGAGTTTCTTTTTTTCCCCCCTAGAGATTCTGTGTTTCTTTTATGGGGATCTCCCTCTGTTAAATCTCTTTTAAAGCTACATTACTGTTGTCTTTTACGATCAAGTGGAGACTGGGAGAATCTTATTTTTCTTGTAATACATACATATCTGTGTATACAAGAGTATTTCAGGAGATTGAGAAACACCCCTGGAATGGAGTCGGGGTTCGATTTGTGGCTGTTGTTATTGTTTTGTTTGCTGTGTGCTTCTTTTGCCGATTCCGGCTCCGAAAATCGATGAGTATGCAATTGTGCTGCCATTTTATTTATGATGCTTAGTGGTACTTTGTTTACCATGCGAGCAGGGCTGGATTAGCTCTCTACCATATCGAGGTTAACAATTCCAGTTGAGAAGGGATTGCCTTTCTTTCTTTAGTGAAACCAAACCTGGATTTAGCTAAGAATTATCTGGCTATGAACAAATGTCCATCCACCGATTCTAACAATAAATCAGCCTCTGGAAATTTGTTTTACTCTGAATAAGGGATCTGGAAAGCGAGGGGGGAGGGGACAATCTCCTTTCTGTAAGGATTTACGTGATCACTAAATTTCCTATCTCTACCACTATGTCGTAACCTGCGCTATATAACTACATATATTGTGTAGGGGGAAATGCACCTCAAATAACCCAAAAATGAAGGGATTCCTTGTGTTCTACAAGGGGACAAATGTTATATAAAATTACATCCACCAGTGAGTTCCAGCTTTGGGAAAGGTCAGAGTGCTGAGGTTTGATTTATGTTTCCAGTGAGTTGGGGCAGCGTGCTCGCCTAGATACGGCTGTGTCATTTTGTCCCAAATTACTGGGCAGTTGTAATTACTCAATTTATGAGCGGGTCATGGAAAAAAAATCGAACTATTAGAAACAAAACGTTCTTTGCTGAAACACAAAGGCAGAGTTTAATTTAGAACGACTCGCGGTCATTCTGCACGGTTCCAGAAAGCGGAAATGTAGAATTTGGGTTTAGCTGCCAACAGATACACTCCGAACAGAACTGACCCAAAGAAATGCCAATTCCCCCACACATAACGAAGCATGTTCCTCTTTATTAGCCATAGTGTTTTTCTTACGCAATTAAAGAAGGGCTATTTCACTCCCAACAGTGTGTTTAAAGCTAAAGCAGGTCAAACCATATTTTAAACGGGCCAAAAACGCGTCGTGAAAATAAAATGTAAGCTTTAATTGCAGCCTTATTGCTTGTCATCGTTTCTGATGATTTACGACCCAATTCTGGTGCATTTTTGACCCAGTTAAAACACTCATAAATAAAAAAAAGTCCCAATATAAAACGTGGGAGACCAAGAACAGTTGTGTAGATGGATATTTCGAAAGCCTTTCTGCTTGTGTAAATAATCAGAGTGTTGAGTAAATACAAAATGAAGTGTCAATTGCGATTTTATGGTGTTCGATAACACACACGGTAATGCAGATTAAACAGGCTTGTTTGCAATATTTGATAATGCACTCATTTTCTAAGGCAACTCACATCCTTGCTTATCAGTGTAATTACTTTAATGTACATTTTATCAGTAATTTCTTCAATTCTCTCCTTTCCCCAATTTGAAGACGGTAGAATATTCTTCCCACCAATTATTTCCCCCTAAAATATGCCGAAATTATAAATCGTTTATAATCTTAGGCGTTTCTGCCAGAACGGACCCAATAAAGATTTATATTAGCTATTTTACACCGAGACTGACAACATTTCCGTGAGTGGAGAGAACTCCGATTCAATGTAAACTCTCCAGAAATACATTAAATTTCAAATTTCAAATATTTAACCAAATATAGAGGAAATTCTTCCCTCAAATTAAACCCTTGCAGTCCCATTGGCTTCTGTGGGGTATTAGGGAAGGAGGGAATTTCGGCCCTCTGTTAGTGAAAGATACATGCATTTATCTTTGTATAACATTCAGTGCTAATATGCGCATTTTTATGTGTTACATCAAATTCAAATCCAGTCATACAAAGAAAAATCACCTGCGCACCTTAAAATTACATCTTTGCGTAGCGAGAAAGACAGGACCTGTCTAGAGTTATTGCAAAGTAACTTTCTTTTCTTATACAGTAAAATGTATCAAGAAAAAATATACCGCAGTAGCTCAATAAACCATTTAATTTCTTGAATTAAAATACCTTAACAATTCCCACAATTTAGAACAAAGAATCTTCCCCTTATTCCTCCCCCTTCCAAAACAAAATACATATTTCAGTCCAAACTTTAAACGCGCTAATATTAAAACACCAAATAGTCCCGAGGTATCCTGAAGAGCTCCCAAAATCGGCACTGTTTCCTGAGTCTGGAGGTTTTTGAAGATGTATAAGTAACCATCTTCCAGTTTCCCCTATTTGCTCTAGGAGTGTTCTGTAGGGGTTCTGTAGGGGTCTCTTTGATTGCATCTTGCAATTTTAGCTGGAAACAGGGAGAAAGACAAATCAGCAGTTTCAGAAAAAAAGTGTGGGGTTGATTATTGACTAAAGAAGCTTTTCTTCAAATGCAACATTCAAGGGGCTGTTTAAAGCAAAATGCATACGAGTGAGTTTTTGCCTCTTCTCCCCTCCTACGCTGCCCGACTTCCCCTTTCATGTTGTGCCATCGCAATATGCCATAAGGAGCAAGTGTTTTCTGTTTTAGTGCTCTGTTTACAGCTTTGGTGCATGAAGCCATAAATCTTGTATAGCCATAAATGACAAAAACCATTGGTATGCATAAGAGGCCACCCTGGCCTTATAGTGCTTTTTATTTGTCGTTTGCTTTGTTTTCGCTTTAAGGTGACACTGTGCTCCCTTGCGGTTTTAAGCATAGTATTTATATTTTTAACACCTTAATTAACGAAGAAACGACAAATTTACACCTCGTAATTATTCTAAATCTCCACTAAATGTGTTTCACCCAAACCGGCTCCTTTATGCGGGGTTATAGTCTTAAACTTGATTCGAACTGTAATGTAACCGAAAGGAATTCCATGGTTGTTGCTGACGCGCGTATATTTCTGTTGTCAAATTTGGGTTATTTTTTTTTAAAGCACTGAAGCTCAAAACATAAACCCTCCAGATACACCCCAGCAATCTATACAGATAGGTGTGCCAACATAGGCATAGTGTGTGTGTCAAATGTATGTGTGTGCATACGTGAAAGTATATACACGCACATATGGGTGGATATCTCTATAGGTATATCTATGTGTATGTATGCGTAGATCTATATCTGCACATAGGTGAATATATCAGTATTGGATATCTATGTGGATATATGTGGATATCTATATGGGTGTGTGTGCATGTGTACATCTCTATTTGCGTGTGTATATGTTTAATTACTAACTATAATTATTTAATTCGTTCCACTAAAAGCATTGCCCAGAGCACAGATCTGATAGGAGTTGCTTGGATGAAAGACATAAACCACAGATTAATTATTATTGTTATTATTATTACTGACTAGGTCTCCCATAACTTTCAGCATTCGTGAGCTCGTGTAGAGAATATTCCATATCTACCAAAAACCGATTCACACAAAAAACTGGTCGGAGTGACCCTTTGTGAGCGCCGTTTGTCTTCATTAGCATAATTTTCCTGGACTTTAGTGACGCCTCGGTGCGGGGGGAGCTGCACTCCTTCACTCCCCTCTCTCCTCTCACTCCTTCATTCCTTCTCTGCAACCCCCACCCTGCCCCGGACTTCCCGAGGCGGCTGCGTTTTTTTCCCCTCACCAGACGTCTTTTGCGTGTAATATTCATAAGAAACATACCCATTTTCTGTGGCACTACATGAGGGAAGCCCTGAGACTTGATAGCTCTTATCTTTGGGACCCGCTTGCTGCCTTAGGGGCTGAGCAGGGAGAGGGAGGGGGTCCGAGCCGAACCAGCAATCCCTTGCGAGTCCTGAGCAGTGAGTGCTCCTCCAGTCTTGGCTGGTGGGTTCCTGGTGTAGATGACTTGAGCCTGTGCCCATCCTGGAGCCGAAGGGACTTGGCTGGGGGAAAGTCCTGCTCCCTGGGTTGTGTGTCGCCGAGCCTCCAAAGAGCATGTTGGCTTCCGCCTCAGTCGTCAGAAGTTAAGGTAAGCAGGCCACAAATACGCTGCTATCAGTTGTGAATGGCGGAGTTTATGTCCCAGTGATTTATGACCATAGACTTAAATCTCGGTTCAAGAAGAGTTCACAAGCGGGAGCTTCCTCCCAGGCAGTGACTGATACCCTTACACTTCGCATGCAGGCAGTTTCTCCCTCTTCCCTGAACTTTTCTTTATCTGTCAGGAAATCTTTAGGGTCTGCCTGCTTTTCTCTCCTGGATCAGAGTTCGGGCTGGGGGGGAGCGGGGTTGGAAGGAAGGAATTTTGTTAGATGTATCAGGGAGGGGGAAATAATGGAGAAATGGGGAACAAGTGGGGGATCTGCCCTAGTAAGGCAACTTTCCTCCGTGTCTTCTTTACCTTTCAGAGAGCTTGTTAAAGTGGCACTTGTTTAACGCGCAAATATTGATCTTGTCGGGGGAAGGGCCACTCCAAGTTTTTGGGGCCCAATTTTGCTTTCACTCCCATGCGACCCCATTGAAGTCAGTGGGGTCGCCCGGGTATAACTGAGAACAGAGTCAGGCCCTTTGTCTTCAATGTGTAAAAGAGAAACATTTCTGGCAGCCCAGGCACCAGTTTCAGTGACAAACTTTTGTCCTCCCCTGGTTTTAGTATCTCTGGCACTTTTAAAACAAGATAAATGGCCATGTTGTACCCACAGCTTCCCAGTTTTCCATAACTTTGCAGAAGCTGCTTAACTCTGGAAACCAAAACCTGAGTTGCTCTGTCTGCAACTAGATTTACCAGAACCTAAAATATTTCTCTCTCAAAATCAAGTTGCTTTTTATTTTTGTTTTAGCTCCTTGCAGAGCTCTGGAAATATTCTCCACCAGACTTTCTACTCAGCATTTCCCCCCTGTAACAAACTTTTAAATGTCAAAAATAAAGTGAATCATTTTAAATGGGCGACCATGACACTAAGATCACTATTATTTAATTAATGTATTGTTTTCCTGAGACTGAGTCCCATTTCTCTGTATGTTTCAAGGGAACCAAATGAAACCTACTTTAGGGCCTAAGAATCAGGCACAGTAACTGGGGTGGGGGGGGAGAGAGGTGGTTGTGCTTTATAATTGAAGAACTGGAAATTAATAAATCTATGTGTATATGCTTTTCAGTATATGTTTTACAGATCTTGACCAGCTTATTAATTCAATAACATCCATGGGTCTTAATTAATAAAAAATCAAATGGTAATGCCTTTTGGGGGTTTATTAAATTAACTAGTCTATCATAAAAGAAAGGGACCGTTCCTTTCTAAGTAACTTGTATCACTTGAAATACATATATTTGTAATTATTGGTGTACATTGTGTAACACTTTCTCCCCAAAGGCTCATGTGGTTTTAGGTGCCTTGGAAAAAATCAAGCAACATGAGAGTGTAGAGCACTATTTTTGACTTGGTGTAGCTGTTTGTCAGCAACAGGGAGGTGGGTGGGAGGTAGAGAAAAGGATTTTAATTTCTGAAAATAATGTGTGTGTAAGAGTTCCGAGATTGGAGATAACATTCAGATCTCCTTTCCCATTACTAAGGACACATCTTTAACTGGTTATTCTCAGGCAGGTAAACAGCATGAGTTAACAAAAAAGATTCGCACGGGCTGTAGGAGCATTTTATGGTTTGTGTGTCCATCCCCTCTCTCTAGCCAAATGACCCTCATACATCAAATTACATAGCAGTTTCAAAGACAGAACCTATTATCGTTAAGTTGGAAGGAAAGTTCAAGCCGTGGTCATGGAGATGAACGCTGGTTTTTCAGGTTCCTGGTGTTTTTTCCAATCCATCATGTTTTAACAGGTAGAATTTGGTAGTTTCCATGAAAAGAAGTAGCTCCAAAATAACTATAAAAAGTGTCTTGATTCCTTACGAACTTTTGATTATAATCGTCATTCCTAGAGAACAACATTCCATTTCTGGGATTTTTTTTTAAAGTGAAAGACATAAGAAATGGAAATTCCAAACAGGCCGATTCTACCAGGCTCACTTGAGAGAAAACTCCTAAGTGACAACTGGAGAACAGTCCCCAAATTATTTACTTTGATGGCTTTGTACATCTGTTTGGTCCTCGTTGCCAAATCTGTGTCCAAGTTTAAAAATTCACTGCAGTTAAAACTGATTTATGTGCATGAGGTGGGTTTGGTATTAAATATCGAAATTAGTACCGGCTTAATCTGCAAGTACTGCTTCTTCCATTTAATGTGTGTCAGCTTGTATTGTTTTTGTCAAGTATTTTATAGACAAACAAAATATGCATTAGACTGTGTGCGTGTGGATCTTCTTGAATGGAAAGGCTTGACATAGTTTTTTTCTTTCCCACTTAATGTGTGTGTGTGTGTGTGTGTGTGTGTGTGTGAAATTAAAAAGTCTTATCCAAACTCTAACCACAATATAAATATTAAAAATAAGATGGCAGTGGTTACTGTGAAGTACAGGAGAAAGGTTTATTACTCTCCTACAGCAGTGAAAGTGAATGAGAGAACCACTCCCTTAGTGTAACATACGTTTTCCTTGATCACCCTTATCTGGAAGCGTTGTATTTAAATAACTCCTTGTGTGATAAATGATAAAACACAATTCACGGTGTTATAAACCCTAGAAAACCCTTCTACTGGTGCAGTAAACCACATATTTGTAGCTGCCAGTAAATTCAGGCAGCTTTTATATCGAAATTCTCTTAGCCTAAGGCCAAGTCATGCTGCTAAATATTGCTGACCACTTTTTCTTTTATGGCTTTCATGTCACTTAGCTATTGAAAGTAAGATGGATTTGTACTATTTCTTCACTCTAGTGTGCTTTCGCTACACCCTAGGTCTACCAGGAGAGGCCATTGGAGGAAGAACGTCACGTGACAGAGGGGTGCCAATGTTATTCTTTAAGGGTGTCAAGACCCTGTCAGTTTGTGAAATAAATATTGGGAAACAACGAAATGCAAAAAGCGACCTACTACGACAGCTCTGCAATCTATGGTGGCTACCCCTACCAAGGAGCAAATGGTTTCACTTATAATGCTAGTCAGCAGCAATATCCTCCATCTTCATCACTTGTGGAAACTGAATATCATCGACCAGCTTGCTCTTTACAGTCACCTGGCAGTTCTGTGTCCCACCATAAAGCCAATGAAATCAATGAGAGTTGCATGAGGACCATCACTAGCCAACCCATTCAGCCCCCAGTTATTTCAGAGCAGCAACAGCAACAGCCTCCAGCCCAGCAGGCACCAGCTCCACCGCCACCCTCTGTCTCACCACCTCAAAATGCCAGCAGCAATTCTGCCCCAACTAACACTACCAAGAGCCCAGTTATTAACTCACCCACCATGTCCAAACAAATATTCCCATGGATGAAAGAGTCTCGACAAAATACAAAGCAGAAAAACAGCAGCTCCAGTTCAGGTATGAAATGTATTTACATTATAAGTGACTTACTTAGCCTCACAGGCCAAATTGTGGGATCAGGTATTTGTAGTTTGTCCTAGACATGTCATCTTTTTAAAACATATTGTGCTAGTAATCTTATTTCTAATATAACTTTTTAACCATGTATCTTCTAGAAAGTATTTTAGATTGCATTAAAGTGACTTTTGTAAAATGTTAAACTTAGCCTTGCAAATTATTTCTAAGTTATTTAGTTTCCAGGCACTTCTATTTTCTAGTGTCTAAGGTTGATATAACATTTACCTTTTAGTCTGTAACATTCCATTCCACAGGTTATGTTCCCTCTTCTATTAAATGATGTCAATATATAGAGGCCTAGGCCTCTAGCCAGAGGCACATCCTGAATATTTTGTTGGCATAGTGCTATTAGAATAATAAGACAGTGACCTAGCCCTGCTGAAGTGTAACTGGAATAAAATAGCTCATTATCATCTGCAGTCAGGATCAATGCTTTACTTATATTCAGAACCTATTCTTATTTTAGCAGATTGATTGGCAAAGTTACAAGTCTGGTAAACAAAGATCAGTTATGAGTAAAATAAAGTTAGGTCCATAAAAATACTACTGGGGGATTATAGTGTATATCAACACTATTATTACACAAGTACACCTAAATCGATAACATAAGCTTCTGTTCCCAGATATTTTGTTTATATTTACCACTTCCTACATTTCCTGTGTATTGTGGAAGTAGATTCCAAAACTTTAACAAATTTTTCTTTCATGTATTTCTTATGGTTTGATAATATTATCATTTACAACGTTGTATGTCAAGTATTATTTTATTCATAAAAGCAATGTGTTTATATATATGTATACATATTACATATATATTTATATTTATGTTTATATTTACATGTATATGTTTATATTTATATTTTTGTTTGTATATATGGGACATGCGCACATGAGTGTGAGTGTGCACACACACACACAGAGTTCATGTGTGTATGATGAGATTTTCAGACCATTCTGGAGGATTCCATTGATGGAAATATCTAAATCCTCTGGACTGCTTTGAGGAAACCAACAATAATATATAAAATATAATCAGACTTTTGCATTAAAGAGTTCATAAGACTCATTTTTTAAAAACCTTTTCTTCTTGTATAAGGATTATTTCAGGTAAACTACAATATTTAGTGTTGTGTTTAATTGAGGCAGTTATAGTCATATAGTGACACTTCAAAGGTGAAGGAAAATAATGGTGAATCGTTCAATGCTTTTAGCCTGGCATATTTTAGTTATAGAAAGAAATATGTATGTTTCACTAGGATATTTGTATACCAGAGAGCTGGGATCTACAGACACTAATCCTAGCCATGGCTTCTATTGTTTCTGGTTACTGTGTTCAGGTTCCACCATGCTGATTGTATTCTTTGTGTGATTTACATAGGTGAGAGCTGTGCTGGTGATAAAAGCCCTCCAGGGCAAGCCTCCTCTAAAAGAGCACGTACAGCTTATACAAGTGCCCAGCTGGTAGAACTGGAAAAGGAGTTCCACTTCAATAGATACCTTTGCAGGCCAAGAAGGGTAGAAATGGCTAATTTGCTCAATCTCACAGAAAGACAAATCAAAATATGGTTTCAGAACCGCAGAATGAAATATAAAAAGGATCAAAAGGGAAAGGGCATGATGACCTCTTCAGGAGGACAGTCCCCAAGCAGAAGTCCTGTGCCTCCAGCTCCTGGGGGGTATTTAAACTCTATGCATTCTTTAGTAAACAGTGTTCCCTATGAGCCCCAGTCGCCTCCATCATTTAACAAGCCTCATCAAAATGCCTATGGCATCCCTGCATCATATCCAGCTCCTCTCAATAATTGCCCGCCTCCTCAAAAGAGATACACGGGGACAGCAGCGGTTACTCCTGAATATGATACTCATCCTCTTCAAGGCAACAGTTATGGAAATCCACATATACAGGGAAGCCCCGTCTATGTGGGGGGCAACTATGTGGACACCATGACCAATTCTGGGCCTTCCATCTTTGGTCTAACTCATCTCCCTCATCCTTCCTCTGCCAACATGGACTACAGTGGTACTGGGCCAATGGGCAACAATCACCACCATGGACCTTGTGATCCACACCCAACATACACAGACCTTACTTCTCACCATCCTTCTCAGGGAAGAATTCAGGAAGCGCCCAAACTCACCCATCTGTAACAGACATGAGTTACTAAGTGGAATGAAGTCCCCAACTTTTTTAAAGTACTTTCCACCCTCCCATCTCCCTCTATTTTTTTGTTTTTGTTTTGTTTGGTTTGGTAAAGCGTTCTATAGTTTATGTGACGTAGCAATATTTGTTGCTTGAATTGCTCTATAGTTTCAATAGTGGATATTTATCTTCTTGAACTGTAGCCTTGTGTCTCGCTTTGGGAGTATACATAGGCTTTATACTTTACTTCTACACTTTTATCAAAACAGGGTATATGAACAAATTTTCTATAACAATAATTCTGAAATGTGAATTTGTTCGTACATGATTGATCCCACGGGGAAGCAATTTTTTATTGCACTTCTTTTAACTAGCGAGAAAGAAATCAAAGGCGCTTGAACAGGGGCTCCCTGGACAATTATTAATACGTGTTAAGTCTTTCAATGTGTGTATGCTGGTGAACATTCAGATTAATTTATATTTTTTTTGAAAACATTGAATAATCTAAGTGTTTAAAATTTTATTTATCCCCATCTGTTCATATTTATATATATATATAAAATTTTGTACCCTGAATATTCAGGAGGTATTTACCTGGCCGTATGTTAGATGGCATATTGGCATAAGTAGGAAATATCATTTGAAAGGAAACTATTACTCCTTTATTTAAAAATATAATAATGCAATAAATTCTGAAAAAAATGGATCACAAATTGAATAATTTATGCTTGTAACATCCAGCTAAATGGAAAATGTGTAAACCTGAAAAGACTAGATTTGTTTTGAAAGTTATACATTCCTTGCTGCTCACATTCTGAAAAAAAATAAAGTTTTTATTCTGAATAATAAAGAGTTAAGAAACGATTATTTGTTAAAAAAGACCCAAGCCATGTGATCACTAAGTGAACAGATACACACACGTATCCGATACCCACGTAACCTCCAGCCCCTTCTATTTTCCTTATCAAGGTTTTAAAACCTGCAGTGAATTGGCAAATCCTAGTATGTCTTATGAGCTGTGACAGTTTCAGCGTTGAAAATACCAAGGATGCAAACGATCCGCCTTTTGTGTCCATAACGTTAGGTGCTGAGCTGCAGGCATGCTTACAGGCTCTGCTATGGGGAGGATATTTTTGTCTGAATAATATTTATTTGGGTCAGAAACAAAACCACGTTTATTTCGCAAACAACACTGCTCCACATAACTCAGGTGCCCGCGCCGAACAGAGTGATTCCCGAGACAGTGCTCGTAAGGGTAAGCTGGTCCTTGCTCTAGGAATGTTGGATTTCGCCATGTTGGGCTCTTTTTTTCCCCTGCAGGAACCCACTTCACCAACAGCCGTCCGTATGGAAAAGGCTCTTCTCGCCTCTGCACTGGAGGGACCTTTGGAAAGCTGGGAGCTTTCTACTCCCACACTTTTCCTCCCAGGGTCAAAACAGACAATTCATCGACTGTTACATTGTGCTGGGAGGAGGGGGAAATTAAATAAAGCAAAGAGAGCGAAGAATAAAAATAAGATCATGTACATGGATATTTTGAAGGCACAAATTAAAAATAAAATGTAATAGTGAGAAATACAGTTCATCATCCCACTAGAGAAGAAACCAGAATAAACCAGCTGTTTAGGGTTGTTTACACTTTTTGGAAGCAAAGCTAGTTCAGGCTCATAAACAGGATTACAATATAGTTCGGAATATTTTCTTCTCAATATGTTGCTTCCTATTCGTCTATGATTAAAAAAAAAAAAGACCCGATTTTGTGTTTTTTCATTTTTGTTAATCTGACTTCCCACCCGACTTCACCTCCTCCCTTTTCTGGCCCTGGTGGGGGAGGGGAGACAAGAGCGCTCTAGCTTTCGGTTAAAAAATGCAATATTGTAAAATATTTACTCTTTGCACGGCTTTCGATAATAAATTAGCAAGCTAGTCACATGCAAAGCTATTCCGATAGGAATCTGTATTAACTGGAAACCAGAGAAGCAAATTAACATACTAAAATAAGATTTTTCTTTCATAATACTATGTGACCTAATTTTTAAAATTCAGGCTATAAATCAGGGTGAACCTTAATAGACTCGGGTGAAATATACTCATGTATGTATATAGAGACATAAACATATGCCATGTATATATTAACCCATGCTTTTCAGTATCTGTACCTTTTAATGCACAGGAAAAATGTCGCCATTTTGGTCTCACTCTAAAATATTATTAATCGTGAGTCTTTATCTTGTTCTGAGAATCATCCTTGCTTGAAGTTTGTTGAAAATATTATAATGTATCCACGAATCTATATATAGGTGTTCTGCAAAAATATATATAACATTTCAATCAAAGAAAGCGATTTTGTATATATTTATTTTGTATACATATACAGTATATATATATATAACCTCAACTGAAGAAGAGGTTGCTTAGAATCTGTCTGATATTTTTCATTGAATCATAATATATATTCAAAACTGACCTAGGATAGAACATTAATCTGAAGAGGAAGAAAATATATTTTGGCAATTGATAAATCCAGAAAGGATTATTTTGGAAATGTTTCTGTTTTATTTAAACAACTCTTGTTTTAGGCAGGTTAAATAAAATCAAAGGAAATGTCAGAATCTATGAATTCTTCATGTGTTGCTTCTTTTAGCACAGATAATTAAATTTATAAAAATATTAGAAAGAATTTGGCTCTCTACTCCCCTCCCTCTCATTCCAAATATATATATGAGCGCAATTTCCCCTACTCTTTCCAGAAAAAATATATCATAATCTTGTTTGTTTTAATTTTTAGATCTCTATAGTGGATTTTTTTTTTAAAATCTATTGATTAACACATAATTATAAAGGTAGAGTAATAGATTTTTTACAAGTATGTTACGTTCATTGTCCGAAGAGAAAAACCTTTTGTTCCAGGTGGTTTTTGTATTACACCGACCACAAGAAAATAAATAGAATAAATAAATAAACAAATAAATGCGCAGGATACCTACACCCACACGGTTTTTACTTACAAAGCCTCGTTACACTCCAAATCTCCCTCTTTCTCTCCCTTTATTGCTTTTTTCATCCTACTGTTAATTCCAATATTTGAAAGGAAAAATAACCCCCAGCACTAAGCCAAATAGAAACGTACTGTTCCCACAATACTGAGAATAACCCTGTAACAGTACATTTTTAAAAGGAGCCCTTTTCCTTGTTTACTTGCGTTTCTTGCTCTCCTTCTTTGCTCGGTCACATTTGATCTTGGAAAGAGCAAGAAGGTTTAAATGTGTTCTTAAGGGCCAGTAGCTGTCAAACCTTTTGGCGGACAAGATTGATCACGCGCAGGCATCACCAGAGCTTTGTTTGGAGTAAAAGCAAGAAAATTAAACCCCCAGCATTTTCCAACAGCATCTATATTTATAAGGCATCCCTTTTGAGGTATTAAATGACAAGTCTTGTTCTATATTTTATTTAAACAACCTAACAAAACAACCCCCCTTTAAAATGCCCCAACCCCATTCCTCCTCCCGAGCCTTTCCCAGATATACTTCATCTTGTGGATTTATTAGCTTCAAACCGAAGGGTTTTGGTCAACCTCTGATAGAGTGGAGGTCTAATGATCAGTTTGTTATTTGAACCGCTTACAAAGATTCTGGCGATTCCTTTCAATGCAATTCCGAAATAGAGCAGCTATTGCCAGCGCGAGGCTGATTTGGCTTCCTTAGACCATTAAAAAAAAAAAAAAAAAAAAAAAAAAAAGGCACAACAGTGATGTTTTTCATCTTGAATATAAAAAGCTACACGAAACAGATATGTCCTGTGTGCTGTGGAAAATAAAATTTCGGATTTGTTCATTGTGTTGAATAATAATAATAATAATAATAATAATAATAATAATAATAATAATAATAATAATAATAATAATAATAATAATAATAATAATAAATAAATGTAGCCATTAGCATCATATTTTTACCACTCTTCTCGATTTGATTGGAAAGATTGTTTCAAAACATCAGCGTTCAGTAGTTTAATAGCTTTGTAAGTGGTAAATCAAAACGATTGTAAACAAAGCAAATGCTTTTAGATCATGTTCAGTTATTCAACTTAGAATCCTTGCAGCATTTTCCACTGACGTATTAATATTTATATACATATCTGACACTACCTTCCAATATATTTCCCTGCAACTGAACATACTCACCAGACCCAGTCTACTACGGTTATTAAGCAAAACATGTCAGCAGACGCGAGCACTAGATTGCTTAGGATATTTACAGTATCTATATCTATATCTATAGATAGATATATTATGGTCCACTTCTGTGAAGTCAACTGCAGTGAAAAGTCATGACCATAAAGCTGTTTCTATGTTATTCTTCCCATAGGAGCAAGGCTGCAGCGGAAAATCCTGCTAAACAATGGGCTCAGAGATCGGCGGCCAATTGTTCTCCATACTGTATATACTCTCTCCCCCCAAAGCAAAAGTGTCATAGAGATGCCAATTCGGGAGCAGTAAACTAGTTTAGGGGAAGTGCTATTCCCCAGGAAAAAAGCAGGACTCTCTGCCAGTAACTCCTGCCTGGGTGAAACTTCTTATGTGTCTGAGATGTGGGGGCCCTAGGTGTCAAAACTTTGAAGATTAATGGATTACTTTGTTAATGACTCAAAGCGTCAGATTGAGGTGCTTAAATGATTTGCGAGGTGCAAAGCGTTTTCCTGACAGTCCCAAACAATGAGATGAGTGTGCGGGAGGAGACAAGAGGGGCAGCAGTCTGCAGGACAAGCAACCACACACACACACACACACGCACACACATATACACACACGCACGCACAGATCATTTCAGATTAGGACGCAAAGCCGATAGATACAGATATATAATTTCCCCCCTAAAAAGTGTAAATAAAGCCTTTCTGGCCCCCAATGAGGCGTTCCTTCCCGACTTTTTTGGATCAATCAAACAGACAGTGGCTTCTTTTGATTAAAGCCCAAATTGTCATTGGGCAGAGGCAATCATGTGACAGCCAATTCGGTCCAATTTCAACCTTGTCTCCATGAATTCAATAGTTTAATAGTAGCACGGTCCCCATACGGCTGTAATCAGTGAATTAGAAAAAAAACACCCCACCAGCGATCTTCTATGATATATTTTTTCTTCTCTCTCTCCTTTTTCCTGGGCCTTTCCCCCCTCCCCCCCAAAAACCCTCAATAAGAGGGAACTTTTTCTCCAAGGGGGCTGCGAGTTGAAGGCCATGAATTTCGAATTTGAGCGAGAGATTGGTTTTATCAATAGTCAGCCATCGCTTGCTGAGTGCCTGACATCTTTTCCCCCTGTCGGTGATACATTTCAAAGTTCATCAATCAAGAACTCGACGCTTTCACACTCGACACTGATTCCTCCTCCTTTTGAGCAGACCATCCCCAGCCTGAACCCAGGCAGCCACCCTCGCCACACCAGCAGCAGCCGTCCCAAGCAGAGCCCTAATGTCAGCAGCAGCAGCCCGGTGCCAGCCGGCGCCTTGCAGCCTCCGGAGTACCCCTGGATGAAAGAGAAAAAAGCCTCCAAGAAAACTACCCTCCCGCTTGCTTCGGCCTCAGCCTCAGCCACTGGACCAGCCTGCCTAAGCCACAAAGGTCAGTTCAAAGACTTTCCCCTAGAGCTAGCCCTTTTCCTTGGATTGTTGCTTTCCCAACTTCACTGGAAATGATTTGGAGGAGGAGGAGGAAATAAACTGGTGGGCTCCACAGTGTTATTAAAACCCCAAACTTTCCCTAACTTGTTTAATGTGGGATGATTTATCTGAGTTGGAGCTGACCTCCTCTTGTCTTGCTGTCCTAGAGTTAGGATATTTGACAGTAATGAAGAGTGATAGATTGCTCCTGCTCAGCTAAGCAGCTGATGCATTAATTATAAATTGTAGTATGGCTAATATAAAGTTTGCTCTGGTAGGTTTGGGAGCTAGATGCAATAATTTTATTGAGGTGGAAGGGGGTCCACAGTATCGGGAGCACAGGAGTGCAACACAATGGATTTACTGCAGCCAAGGGCGGCCATTTTGTTGCAGTTGATATTTTATGCTATATATATATATACACACACATATATCTTTCCCCTCGCTGAGGTGGAATGTGCTGGGATGCTAAAATTCATACTGTGCATTTATCTGTTTTTACAGAGTCTCATGAAATCCCCGAAAGTGGTAACGGTGGATCTAGGAGGCTGAGGACGGCTTATACCAACACCCAGCTTTTGGAGCTAGAAAAAGAATTTCATTTCAACAAGTATCTCTGTAGACCAAGGAGGGTAGAGATCGCAGCTTTGCTGGATTTGACTGAGAGACAAGTAAAAGTCTGGTTCCAGAACAGAAGGATGAAGCACAAGAGACAGACCCAGTGTAAGGAGAACCAAAACAGTGAGGGGAAATTTAAGAATCTAGAGGACAGCGAGAAAGCAGAAGAGGAGGAGGAGAAATCGCTCTTTGAGCAAACTCTCAATAATGTCTCAGGCGCTCTTTTGGAAAGGGAAGGTTACACTTTTCAACAAAATGCACTATCTCAACAGCAGGCTCAGAATGTACACAATGGAGAGTCCCAAAGTTTCCCAGTTTCGCCTTTAACAAGCAATGAGAAAAATCTGAAACATTTTCAGCATCAGTCACCCACTGTTCAAAACTGCCTATCAACAATGGCCCAGAACTGTGCAGCTGGCCTGAACAATGACAGTCCTGAGGCCCTAGATGTCCCTTCTTTACAGGACTTTAACGTTTTCTCCACAGATTCCTGCCTACAGCTTTCAGATGCAGTTTCACCCAGTTTGCCAGGATCTCTGGACAGTCCTGTAGATATTTCTGCTGACAGTTTTGACTTTTTTACAGACACACTCACTACAATTGACTTGCAGCATCTGAATTATTGAGAAATTAAAGACGTCCTGTCGCCAAGGGTTATGGCTTGTTTCAAATTACTTTCTTTTATTTTTCTTTTCCTGGTCAGTATTTTCTGTTTATTAATTCCCTTTACTGTGTTCCAGAGCCATTTTTACTGTTTCTTATGAAGTTTTAGTTGTGTTCAGTTTAACCTAGCCACATTCTAGGTCCCTCTATTAAAGCAATATATGAGGCCTGTAAGAAAGTGATCATATAGAATTGTATTTTCACTTTCTTTTTATTTTTGTATTACATTAGGATGCGTTGTCATAAGTATTTTTGGTAGAATAAATTCTTGTTTGCTACAAGTAACTTTCTTCTCTCTCTCTAGACTCAGACCATAACGGGTATTTCCCCCCCCCCTTTATTTAACATCAGAAATAAAATTAAGACATTCTGGTCACAATCTCACTCCTTTTGGTAATTTAATATATTTATTAGAGAGAAAAAATCACATTTAAATTCTTTATTGCAAAGGTTCTCATAAGTCAAATGAAAGTACCCGATGATTCCCACAAACAAATATAACTAAAACACCCACAGAGTTCACATAAAGATTTCTTCCTTTTAATGTACACATAACACGTTATTCTATGTGTGAATACAAGTCTTGCATTTTCTAAACTGTGACAAACACCATATATATGCAGCTTTGCGGTTACAGACAAAATAGAATCTATTGTAAATGGGGAACGTGCCTGCTATAGAAACTGGCTCATTTCAAGCATCATATTTTTCTATAACTCAACGGTTAGGTGTCCAGCAAGTCGTTTTCTGAAACACTTCTTTAAAAATACAAATGCTAACAAAGTACGCCTTGGATTAGCTCCCATGTGCTGAAAGGTCCCAAGAAAATAAATCTAAAAAAGAGAGGAAATAAAAAAATGTTATTATGTGTAAAAATACATTTAGGACGGACTTAAGTTCTTAGAGCCATTCTTTCGGAGATTTCTGCGGGGGTCCCATAACAAAAAAATCCCTTTCTTTTTAAACCGGTTTGCGATGCCAAGGGTTGATCATTAAAACTGGAAGCTAATGGTTAACATGTTTAAATTTCAATGGAGCCAGTTCAGCGGCCCACTGTCCAAAATGTGTTACTTCCTCAGTTACAGCAGTAAAGAAGCACATTAAAAATTCCAGCTAATTTGGTAAGAATATTATCGATATTAATCACCCAGTTCAGAAGGTGAGCGTTTTTTATTCTTCTAAAACCAAGCAACAGATGCTAGCAGGCAGTTTTGCTGCCCACATATCCGTCGACCCTTGATTTTGAGTATTCCGGAATATTTCTGAAACACAGTGAATGGATTCATTTGTCTCAAGTAGTTTGTTTCCATTTCATTTGAGGTGTGTTGTTTCTCTGATCCGCAACACGTTGTGGAGCTGAGATGCGTGGGCAATAGCTGGAAGGGGTTGGATGCAATTCTTCCTAAACTCATAAATCACACTCTTTCTATGAATGAGAATGTCATCAAAGAGATCAATGGCAGGAGCACATGCACAAATAAAAATCCTCTTACGCATTTGCCGAAGCCGGGGATCCCCGTCTAAAACCATTAAGTTCGAAGGCGTTTAGTCATAATTCATTTTTATTGCTCGTTTAAAACAACAGATTGGCTAAGCTGCGGATGCCGCAAAAACCTCGGCCCTGCTTCTTTTCTTTCGCTGCTTGAGCACTTTCGCTTTGGTCAGAGGGCAGTTTCGTCGAGTATTTTAACGCATGTTACAGGGTTCCAATGGGATTTAATTGTTAATATATGATTGGCTTTTAGATATTTATATATGATGTATATACAGAGTGATGTCATAGCATCTTAAATGAACAGAATTGTTTAGTAAAAGACCAGTAAACGTCTCTCAGGATATATTTAAAATCAATATCTGCGAATCTATCTGAGATAGAATTTCTCTAAGAAACTCATTGTAACCCCTAAATCTTGAGTGTGTGTGTGGGGGGGGGCGAGACACATAGCGTATTATTTGGGGAATGTCCCAAGAATGTGCATCAGGCAGCAGAAATGCTTCAAAGGCTTGAATTGCTGGAGATGCAAACTCGACTTTCTGCAAACCACGATGGACCGAAGCAACAAAGGAGGCAGGGTGGGAGCTAGCAGAAAGGTTTGACTTTTAAAATAGCACAGCTCTGAATTTTGTGTGCATTTGCGACCGTGTCCGATGGCAACTTTTCTCGTTGGGGGGATGAAGAGGTATTTACCCGTGATGTGTCCCCTTCCCATTATGTTGCACTGAGGCTCTGTAATGGCAGCAGAATTCGAGGCATTAGAGGAGAGACAATGTAACAAAAGACGCGGATTTCTTCAAAACAATAGTACAGAAATGAAGGGAAACAATTTAAAGGAAGCAGAGGAGCTGTTCTTTGGCAAAAATTACGGGTAAATATATAGAGAGGAATTCTATGCGCAGATAGTTGATTTTAAATAGAGAGAAGTTTGCTGTTCTTTTAGTAAACAATTCTGTTCTTTTAATGTGATGGTATAACATCAACGATGTTTATAAATAAATTATACATATACGGTATACTAAACAGTTTTGTTAATCGTTAAAGTAGTGAAAAAAAACACCCTGGAAAAAGCCATCTCTTTTATAGTAAACAGATACACCAGCCTGTGTTTGCACCTGATTTATACAGCACTTATCACAACTGATTGACAAGAATTAAATAAGACAATATTGCAGCCAAAAAAGGTTGAGCATCGTTCCATATATGCTTGCTGGACTTCCCACTCCCACGGATTTTAAGAAATCGAAAGTTTTCAAACGGCTGTTATCTAGGCATGTTTGTAAACTGTAAAATAGAAGGACAAATCTTTTTATGGATACACTTGGGACGGGGGAACATATATTCGTTTTTTCGGTGGCGTCAGGGGGGCTGTGGAGGTGAAATGGATACATGGGTGGCCTAATAGGAGCCTCGAACACTTTTGGTGGCTTATCACTTGGAAGAGGATGTTGCACTTAGTATGTGTGGGTGGCTGGAGGGAGGGGGCTGGAGAGTCAAGGCGGAAATAGCCCTTTATATTTTAAAATATAAACAACAATCAATCGGGCATGGTGACAATGCAAAATCTGCCAAAGTTGAAGTGCATCTGCATAAATCCACACACTGTTCGCCAGGCTGAAAAAGACAAGAATAAAACTATTTCCGAAGTTCTGTGGCTGGCTGCACATGTTTGACTAGCTCTGTAACTGCCTGTATCCGTCTGAATAGATAAGGTGAATGGGAAATCAATGGCAAATACCAACTATCATCCATGCTGTTCTATACATCAGTTCTATTTTCCTTGTCTGGAACAAGAGAAAGTTTTAGTAAATTCTGAGATAGCTCACACAGGCTGTGTGTGTATGTGGTGGGGGGGGGGACACCTCTGCCAGCAGCCATCTGTTTACTCTCCCCTCTACTCTCTGTATACTCTGTGGTGGAGTACGCAGCCACCAAGTGACAAAGAGAATTAATTGGAGTTAGGGACTGCAGTGGCCCCTCACCTCCTTCTCTCTCCCCCCACCCCCTTACCCCTGGACATGTCATCCGGTGCTTGGGTGTGTTTATCGTTAGGAACTGTTCCTAGATCTCACGCATTGTGTGTGTTTGTGTGTGTGTGTGTGTGTGTTGTGTGTGTGGCACGGGAGCCGCGGGACCCCAGCAGATGGATTGCAGAACCTGGAAAAGCTTCCTGCCTGCCCCCCCCGTTTGCAATCGTCATCCATCTTCCTGCCCCCTCTTCAGTCCTCCCTCCCCAGCCCCGAAACCGACTGAGCTCACGTAACCTCTGGTTAGCTGGGCAGAGCCTCAAATAGGGGCCGCTGCAGCAGCGCTCCGGCCGCTCCGCGCCCCATGCCTGGGCGCGGTGGCAGAAGCCGGGCGAGCCCGCCTGCCTGCAGCACAATGGGGTTAAATTACAAAAGCGCCTCATTTCCATGCTAATAACATCGGCGCGATGGGGACGGAGATGGACAAGCCCCTTTAACTCTTGGCTGGTCGAGCGCGGGGCTCTGCGGAGGCTCCCGGAAAGGGGACACCCAGGCGTGTTCCCCTCCCCCCCCCGCCGCATGCCTCCAGCCCCTAAATGCTGCGCGGGGCTCCCTTCTGCACAGCCCGCTTGCCCGTCCAGTTGGGCCCCGCACAAGGATCAGCCAGCCGGGGGGCAGGGGGAACGGGCTGTCCTGACCGCACCAGCAAGAGCGGTGCATTCTCGAGCCATCCGTAAAGGAGATTCCCCCCGGAGCGGTGCTGATAGTGGCAGAAATCCTCCCAAGCGCGCTGCGGGGAAGGGAGCGGCCACTAACTGTTCTGCGAGCAGAAAGCGTGGGAGCGCCCGTCTTACCTGGGTTCCTCCAGCTGGGTCTCCGAGCCCTGTAATCCATGCAGCAGGAGCACCCCCCCTCCACCGCCCTCCAGAGGCGCCTCCGCGTCAGCTGCTGCAGGCTGAGCGCCTGGGCTCACACTGTCTCTCTGGCCCCGGCTCTGAAGCCCCAATCCACTGGCTAAGGGGGAGGGGGACGGGGGGGGGGCGAGAGGAGGTGGTGGTGGCTCCGCGTCACCTTGATGGAGGAGCGCTCGGAATTTAAATGCCACTGGAACGGTGATCCATCACCAGCAGGAGCAGGGAAATTTTAGCAGGAGGGTCAGCCATTGGCTGCCGCCCTCACGTGTCCCCCTCTCACTGTACATTCATATCATTTTTCTCCTGGCCCCATGGAGGAAGTGAGAAAGTTGGCACGGTCACTCAGGACTCCGAAGACCCGGTCACTCGGTGATAAATGGACACGGCGAGGATGAGTTCCTTCCTCGATTACCCCATCCTCAGCGGAGAGTCCGGGGCATGCTCTTCCCGAGCCTATCCTCCCCCAGATCATGGGATTACAACTTTCCAGTCCTGTGCGGTCACTGCCAGTAGCTGCAACGGGGACGATCGCTTTATGGTTGGTAGGGGGGTCCAGATAAGTCCCCATCACCACCACCATCACCACCACCAGACCGGTGCCTACCAGCATCACAACAACCTGGGCATGTCCTACTCGCACTCTAGCTGTAGCCCGGGATATGGCACCCAGAACTTCAGCGCGGGTTACAGTCACTACGCACTAAATCAGGAAGCAGATGTAAGTGGAGGGTATCCCCCATGCACCCCGGCCGTTTACTCTGGAACTATCTCATCTTCCATGGTCCAGCATCACCACTCCCACCAAGGTTATGCTGGGGGCACGGTGGGTCCCGCTCAGTACATTCACCCCCCATACGGACAAGAGCAGCAGAATCTGACTCTAGCGAGTTATAGTACCTTATCCCCTCTCCATGCCAGCCACCAAGAAGCTTGTCGCTCTCCTTCTGCAGAGACCTCGCCTCCAGCACAAACCTTTGACTGGATGAAAGTTAAAAGAAACCCGCCTAAAACAGGTTAGTCGTGATTTCAGAGCAGGGGGCTGTTTCTTTCCTCTTCCACTTTCTTTAATAAAACAAAACGAACCCAAATCATGCTGACTTCTTACCTATAGTGTACAGGTGCCTTGTTTTTTTATAGGTAAGGAGATCTGAGACCTCTGAGTATGGAAAGATTCATCAATCTGATATAATGGCAGTTCCATGCTGGTTTTTCTGTGGTAATATTTCTTGTAATTTGTAAACAACTTATCAAGTTTCCTTTGATACACACTAGTGGCCGACTTTATGTTAGCACCTCACACTCCATCACTCACTGTCCCTCTTTTTAAGAAGTTCTTGTTCCATATCGTTTTACCTCTGTGTACATATTGATTATGTCACCTATATATCACTTATTTAACGTTTCATATACTTTTGCAGGGAAAGCTGGAGAGTACGGATACGTAGGTCAGCCCAACACCGTTAGAACCAATTTTACCACTAAGCAGCTCACAGAACTGGAGAAAGAATTCCATTTCAACAAGTACTTGACAAGGGCCAGGAGGGTGGAGATAGCTGCTTCACTGCAACTTAATGAAACACAGGTGAAGATCTGGTTCCAGAACCGTAGGATGAAGCAGAAGAAAAGAGAGAAAGAGGGGTTGCTACCTATTTCCCCTGCTACCCCGACAGGAAGTGAAGAAAAAACAGAGGAATCATCAGAAAAGTCCAGTTCATCCCCATGTACCCCTTCACCAGCTTCATCTACCTCAGACACTCTAACTACCTCAAATTGAAATATTTCTGCCCCCCCCCCCCACTGTTTTAGATATATGACTCCGACTCTAAAACCACATTTTTTAGCAAAGCTTTATTGATTTACAGTATATTTTAATATTTAGGTCATCTTTACATCAATCAACTTGTTTCAAGTGAATTTGGTTTTAGAAGGCTCCCCCAGCTGTTTAGTCTATGCAGAACTAAACAATTTAGTGGTTTCCATAATCAGGTTTCTGATGACCACTTATTCAAAATTCATATTTTTTAAAATTCCAGCTAGCGCTGCAATTTGCAGCAGAAGATCTGTTGGCACAGCTAAGAGTTTCTCTCAGTAGAATAAAATTGCAAGGACGTTTCTATATTTTTCCTTACATAAAGACAGGATATATGGAGTACATAACCTCATGAAGAGATGCACTATTGAAAGTGTTTACACGAATTATAGACCTTTCATCCTTTAATTTAATGTATTCTTTTTCGTGTGTATGAGTTTGCTGGTTGTAAATACTTGTCCAAGAGATTTATCTTTTTACAGATTTTTTAGAAATGATGTCTAGATTATCAGATTAAATAGGGTAGGTACATTCTCAAAGTTGATTCAATTTTATATTGTTAAAAGTGATGATCATATCAGCCAAATTCGTTAATGTCAATCAGATACCTCAAATAATAGCACCATTTCTTTTAATGAGATAGAAGAAAAAAGCTTCAATTGCACTAGGTTTTGTAAACTTTGCTTAGTGTGCTCCCACCCCACCTCCCCCCATCTGTGCTGGATTATATTGGACCTAAGGGTATATTATCCCAAAGACCTGACCTACTCCTATTTTCATATTAATCCTTCCTTAGACTTGATGTCTTTTCGACCAAATCGTAAATGTGATGAATGGCCAAATGAATGTATATTTTATGTGATTCGTGTATGAAACTTTGCATGACGCACAGTGCTTTGATGTACGTAAGGTACACTGAGTTTTATCAGTTGTCATTTGTGAGCAAACCATCTTCCTGATTTTCTGTACAATCATTAAAGGTTCTGAGATTCTGTAAATGATGAATCCAGAGCAAAGTTTACGGGTCCTAAAATGTCTGTAATAAATATATTCACCTTTCAGGTATACTTGGTTTGGGTACTTTTTTTGTGCCGTTGTTGATCATACTTAGCTCAACATTTCAGTTTCTTCATTTTCACTGATGTGGCCTTTGATATGCTACTTAATAAAAAGTAATTTCTCCTAATCATTATTGTGCTGAGGTCAGAACTCTGTGGTTCCTTTCAACCGTGCCACATCACACAAGCCTGAATCCTTTTTCATGTTTCACCAATAGTATCTTTAGAAAATATAAGAAAACTCCCCTCTCTGTTGCAGCACGAGGGAATTTATGAACTAGATCTATTTTTGAAACGCAAATACTAGCACTTCCTGGTTCAAGTGCTAACCTTTTCACCTCGAACTGAACGTTGACATATCTATAAACAGAGCACTCTTCAAAAGCAAGAAACTGTCTTCAGCCAGTCTTTCTTCACATCGTAGGCCAATAGTTAAGAGAGTCACATTTCATTATCCCTAGTATAAAGTTGACCCAGCTTCATTCTCCCTCCTCTTTACATTGCCAGTGACATCTTTAGGACGTTAACAACCGGAAAGTTGAGTGCTTCTTCTTCACGGAGATGGAACTCTAATGCTACACATTTGCCCCTTATTTCAAAGAGTATTTCGCCCCCAGGTGATACACACAGCTTGTTCTTGCCAAAGAGCACAGTAATCTACACCGATTGGATGTTTTCGCTGTGCGTAAAACAAGTTCTTTCAGGTAAACTTTAGGAAATCCTGAAATACATCGATTCAGGTTAATTCAGTTTGCAGATTAAAAAAAAGCTCCCCCCTCTTTTTATTGACTGTATTTCAGGGCTGAGTACAGACATGCTCAGCTAGACATGTGAGGTATAAAACTGATGTTAGCTTTTGAATTTCAGCCCAAACAAATAACATCTTATTCCTTCCCTGCACATCTGTAGGCAAGTTTTACATAAAGCGGCTGACTCTGCTTGGAGGCTCTATAGAGCGTCAACGAAATTTTCTTCACTTCAGTGTCAAAAAAGACAAGCCTTGATTTGCAGGCGCGTCGGCCATATCAAGAGCAAAGAGATCTGCACTAGCACAGGGCTGTCTCCAAAGGCTCCTGTGAATGCAGCAGAACTTCAAAGCAGAGGCAGATATTTCTTTCATTTCCCCGCCTGGCTTATACTTTACCTTTTGTTTATTAGTGTAAGGCCACAAAGTAAAACAGATGGCTCTCTTCCCGATCCTTTAATGTGTTAAAGTGCCATTTGCATACCAATGAGGTGATTTCAATATCGAAAACTGTATCCAAACATGTTGGAATTTGGTTCTGCAACCTGGCTCCCCGGTGATGGCTTAATGGAACAGAAAGCATAGCAAAACGTTCTACACTAAATGTAGCAGTTCCTGCTTGTCACTGCGTAAATCTGCAGGCAAGCGATTCATTTCCAAAGAACCCTTTACCTTTCCTCAACGAAAATCTGGGTATCTTTTTGCTGCCCAAATAGATTACATGAAAGGGACCTAACACGTTCTGCTTCAAAGTCTTGTCTTGGGTTTCGCTACAACAAATCGTTGATAAAGAAAAATGGAATACAAATCTGTAGACTTCCGACGCCTGATCTTTGTAACTGAAAGTAAAGAGGGCGACATAAAATAATGTTAATAATAAAAGCATTATTTGACCTGACAAGGTGGTTCATTTTCTTTTAAATCTCTTACAATTCGTTTGTCTTTACTATAGTCATTTTTTTTAAGCGTCCAAATGTCAAACGAAGTTTAGCATCTTTCTATAATACCGGCGTTCACCTTTAAAGTTTACTTTTGGAGGCTGTTGAGATGCTTTGGTGTTTTCCTCTGGGGCTATCAGATTGAAACAGATCAATATTTACTCAGTCTGAAAGGGTTGTTGAAAAGGCAGCTAACAACAAACTGCTTAGCTGCTCACCCCTGTTTAATCTCAGGTTCACCGAAAGTTCAAGCAGAAATGAATTCAGTGATGGGTCACTTTAGAATGAGTCCCAGTGGTTTATCTCAGTGCTCTGGTAAAGGCAACAATTACAGATGCAGCCTCTCTCTACGACAGCGGCAAATTTCCGATTATTCCTTTTGCTAAGCGATGTTTTCTAAAAACTTAAAACATTTTATTCTCTTTTGCTGAGACTTTGCTTCCCTCCCCCCTTCTGTTTAGCTCTCTCCGTCAATTATCCGTACTGTTTGGTAAAACCACGAATAGCTATTAAAATAGATTGGCATAGATTCTTAAAATAAACCCTTTAAAAGATAGAATCAATTTAAAAAAAGTCTTTCAGAGACTACCTTTCAGGGAAAGCACTGCACAAGATTGAATGGGAGAACATTTGTGTTTCCATAATAGAACCAGGATCTTAATATCTATCTAGAGCTATCTATAGGGAAGCGTGCAGGAGGAATTTTCAGAATTAATTTACACATTAATTTGTCTAAACGGTGTGTTTTTATACTCTTCTGGTCCACCATTTACCAAAAAAAGAGTTAAAAAAACATAGATCCAGGAGGAAAGTGGTGGACGTTGCGGCTAATTGCAGCAACTCTTTAGAGGTCAAAGTTCACGTAATCACTGCATAAATGCATACTTAATAGGAATTTATTAGCCCTTTTCTAATGGCAGCTCACGTTTTGGATGTAGTCTTGAGAGCGTTTCCATGAGCATATTGGTTCTCAGGAATTATCGCTCATAAACTCGGGAAATTGACATGTTGATTTCGTTTGAGATATACGTCTTATAAATAATATATTTATATTACGAAACAGATGCACAGCGTAAGTAACACTTATTCAGGAGCTAACACTATGGCAGCGGGGGATAGATAGATAGATAGATAGATAGATAGATAGATAGATAGATAGATAGATAGATAGATAGATAGATAGATAGATAGATGTTAATCAGAGAATTTCATGATTTGGGTTTTATAAAAAAAAGTATTCATATTTTTTCGAAAATAGCTCTATTGTATTAACTTAGAAATTGGCTAGACATGGCCTAAATAAACTGATAAATAAATGGAGCGAATACAGAAATAATTAAATGTATAATAATTGAATAAATAATAATATAATGTATTATAACATTAACATTAAGCATTTCTTTCTTTCTTTCTTTCTTTCTTTCTTTCTTTCTTTCTTTCTTTGGAAAGCACACGTTCTATATCTTTCCCGGCATGTTACTTGGCTAGTTTTCACTGTTTAGATTCCTCTTTCATGGCATATGTGCCATAAAATATTTCGGGCCATAGCGAGTTACTCTTCTTTCAAGCGGAGAACGCCTGTTACAGTCAAGAGAGCTTTGCAATAAAATAAACTAAAAATAACGAGCCAAAATCAAATCAAATCGATGTGCCTCTTTGTGCTTAAGAATTTCGGGGCAAAACCGGTTTATTTTGATCACATGAGTAGTCCTATTTGCCACATAATTTTAAAGGGATTACGGGCATGAGTCATATGAACAGAATTTGGCCCGAATAAAGGATCTGCGCTATTTTTATAGGTTAGTGACACATTTGAAGCATTTACTACACATACCTAGTGTTTCAATTATTATTTTACAAACTATCTTTGATCCCTTTTGGATTTCCTTGCAAGTGCATATCTCAATTTTGGAAAGGTAATCAGGATTATTGATTATTAGAAGAGTTCAGCTGGCAATCAACCTTTACCATAATAAAATCAAGATCCATGGACATACCATTTCTTTCGCAGGAGTTCAGTTTAAAATATGAAATTAATACTCTGTATAAAACTACCTAGCCAAAGTTCAAGAAAAACAGCATCCCGGACAGATGGCAAACAAACGACACGAAGGAAATCCGTATGGCTTTGCATGCATATGATAGGCAGTGTGGTCCAACGGGAACTTTGGGTGCTAGAAAAATATAGCACCATGTAGCATAATTCTTGCAACAGTTGTACCACGATTCTGGGTGGAGATCTGAACACATTATGTTATCAGAACTCGAGACATATGTCTTAAAACGTCCCTCGCCTTCTTTACTATTCGGGCTTCCTTAGCAATCTGTGTTGTCAGTAGTTTAACTAGCTAAGCTTTTCTTCACATATCTGTCTTAAACTAAAACATATCCTGGGCTTCCACTTCCTAGGCCGTTTACTCTGAATAACCTGCACGAACAAAAAGCAGAACTTAATCATTGGGGTTTTAAAAAATGAATAAAAGTAACAAAAAACTGCTTTGAAGGACTACTTTGTGAGCATATTTTAAAACGGTCGTTGGAACGTAAGCTGGCTTCAATTTTGATCACACAAAATGACATGTATAACGAAATTTCGTTTTGTAATCACAGTAATAATTAGCGGTCTTAATGATTTAAGGCGCTGGGCTGCAGCCATTGTAGTCAATGAGATTTTCACCTTTTACTTTAACTGGGACCGGATGGCGTGTTAACCCGAGATGTTTCAGAAAAGGTTATTTTAAAGTACTATGTTAAGGCGTGTTTTTAAAGTGTAATGTTTAAATGTGTATAAATGTGTTTAAATATGTATAAATCAATAAATGTAGTGTAGCATTTGAGTTCCAACTATTCATATAATATCTGTTTTTATTTTAAAATATTATTCAGACTCAGGCATGTTTTAAATCTATGTTTAATCATATCTTTAATTGTTTTATTACAAGTTACTCTTTTATGTACCCCTCGTGTTATTTTTGTTGTGAGAATTCCAACCAGGAACACGCCTTTACAAACATTAAAAACTATGAAGGTAGCGAAAAGTTTTTAAGACCATACACTAATCTGTTTTTCTTTCAAGTTTATTTGCCTACAGTGCCTTTTTCCCCCGATCTAAGTTTAATAAAACCTCACAAACCTAGAATGGTTGTAAACCATTGCATACCTATGTAAACTTTCAGCTTGGTTTATGGTGCCCATTGTTTAATGTAAATATTACCCGGCCGATATTAGACTGATTCTACAAGGATTCTGCACGGAAAAAAAGTGAAAACGGGCAGCAGCCGAGCAAGATATGCAGGGTGGCGCCACAGTAAAACATGACTGGAGCGGGTATGCAGCAAGGGCCCGATCCTGCGCCCGTTAAAGCTAATGGAAATTTTCGATTACATTCAGTGGGAGCAGATTCGGAGCTATCGGAATCCAGCTGTTACTACGCAAACTCTTGAGAAAACACAGACCCCTCTTCAGTGAGCTGCTCAATCATTGCCTGAAGGTAGTTCTTGCCTGTAGGAAACCTTTGACAGTCTAGCTTTATAGTCACTCCTAGAGTAGACTCCTACTGCAGACACACGTTTGCATTGATTTCATAGGGCCGAATCCTGCTGCCCCGACTCAGGGAGCCAATGGGATTTCTGCCGGAGTGAAGACTCCAGGCGTTGGCCCACAGTGGTGGAGGAAAGGGCTCAACCACACAATCCCCGTAGCGACCATTTAAAAACAAAACGAATGAGGAAGCATCTCCTAAGTGGTTCATCATTTTAGTCTTCAGAGCCGAAGCCGAAATGGGCTATAAAGACCCACCTTCTAATGCTGAGAGGTTAAGTGTATTGTAGTCCCGGTTTTGTCTTTATATCTTTATAGGCCACTGTGTGATGGCATTTAGAGGTCCTTTCTAAGCAGCTGTTTTCCCTAAGGCTCTGTGCCAATTCATTAAATGGGGGAGGGGGAAAGGTAGGGGACTTATTTTAAAATGCAGGTCCGTAATCAAGAGCGAGCGGAAGCTAAGGGTCCGATTCTGCTATTTACATTAATCATGGGAGTTTCGCTATGAACTTCGGTGTGAGCAGGATCAGGCCCTTGTATCTGAAGTTTAATGATCGAAGCTCAAGAGGGGATAGAATTAAGGACAAGCCATACTTTATGGATGATACTGCTCAGATACTATGGTGATTAGGGCCATATGGGGGATGGGGGAAACAGGGTTCACATCAGCATCCATTGGTGGCTTCATGATTGGTGCATGATTGCTATTCACCCAGAAAATCTGCTTTCCCCCAAATGGTAGCTACAAAGCCAAGGCAGATTAATGGAGTATCCAAAGCGATCACTTCTGATCTCCTTTGTCTATTAATAAACCCATCACCCCAAACCGGATAACCCTCCTTTTCTCTCTGTCAACGCTGCTGAAGTCAACAATATACACTGGAGAAGAGGGATTGGACATGCCATCAGGGTCCTGCAAAGGGGCGGACCTTTTGGGGTTACTTGGTGACAGATGTTGACATTTACAGCGAGCTTAGTAAACAGAAAATTGGACTGGACTTTTTCATAGCCCATATGTTTTTCATCATTCCTCTTCCAGCTAAGACCAAAGAAAGAAGCTTCCCTCTTTGGACTGAACATCTTCTCTCATCTTCAACAGTCAGTCAGCTCTGGTGACATGAAATAAAGAGCAGAGAAAATACAAGAAAACCAGGTTCTTCTTTAACTGGGGCAAAGGATGGAGGGTGGGGGTTACTTCCTTCTGGACACCCACAGGCATCAAGCTGCAAACTAGGTTTATGTAAATTCTGAAAAAATACTTTTGGAAAAATCATGTTAAATAAATAGAATACATCAGGAAAGATTCTCAGAGAATTAACCAGGTGCTTGGCTCAAAAGATTTTCTGATTAAAAGGAATCTGGTTGTGGCTCCAGGAAGGGGATAATTTATAAGACTGAGGAGGGAATTCTTACCTGGCTTTCACTGCAAGTCAGAAATATGAATGAGCCAAAGCTTTTCCTACAATGGCACCCTTTCATCGGGGTTATTTATTTTTAATAGGAATAAAATCCAGTCCTAATCCAGGATTAGTTTCTCAGCAGTTGTAAAATACTCTTTTGGGCACATGCAAAAATGGTGGGAAATGATTCTCTTCAGCCCTATTAGTCCATCCTGACAATGGTCCATCTTGAGAACAAATCCCAGCAGATTTGACCTGGAATGTCAGAAAACCCAAGGTTCACCCATGTATCTGGGAACAGATCCATTGTAAAATAAAATACACAGGTTAAGGCAGTGTTGAGTTCCCCATTCTGGTCCTAGAAATGGGGTAAAAACTAATTGTAACTAGAACCCAAAAGGTGATCCTGTCTGAGATGCATGTCATAAAACATCACTTCAAGCAATGCAACATTAGCCTGAACAATGTGCTCAGATACAAAAGTGGTTGTTGCAGGTAAATGAGGCACCCTGGGGGCAATACATGTAGTTTTGTAATTTATTAGCTGTATATATTTTGTGTGTGTGTGTGTAATTTTTTTTTATTTCAGTCAGTGCTGTAAGGGCACGCAACAATCCTGGAAATGCAGATCAACACAGAAAGGGGCAGGGAGTCTCTATACATAGATCTGCAGTGGGATGAATAATACAATACCTAAGACCTTGTCTATACTAGAAAGTTGCACCCCTTTAACTAAAATTGGTTTTAAATCTTAACAAGTTCAGTCCCTTCATGTAGATTCATTTAAATTGATTTAAATCTTGCTAATATCAATTTAGCTTGCAGATCAAAAGGTTTAGATGCAATTACATCTTTGTATTGTGCCCACAACCACTGTAGATCACACTCAGATATGAGCCTATGGTTGCAAAATTGGCCAGCTTCCCATTGCCAGTGGGAGTTGGCCTACCTATGGACTACAGGACTGCAGAGAACTACACTAGTAGGAATAATAACCTATGACTAAGGGCAAATTCCTTCCTTTACATCACATCTTTAAACCTTTCTCTTGCCATTAACTTGACTCTCTCTGTAAAGCATCTTGTGATACTATTCATGAAGGAAGGTATATACAAACAATGCTATTGTACTGTGCCTTCTACTGAGTCCTATATTTACCTAGAAATTATATGACAGTTAGATACCAAAATATACAAAACACTTTATATATATATAAGCCCTTTTTTTAAAGTCTTTTGTAATCTATAACGGAATCACTTCTCTTTGACTACACAGGAGTATTTTGAGAATGACCATACATTTATTAGTATATCCATATTTTGTAGACATTTAGGATTCAATCCTGCTTCCACTGAAGTCAGTAGCAAGATGCCAATGGGAGCAGGATTAGGTCCTTAAAGACTCATAAACCATGTAAAGGCTTGATCCAAAGCCAATTGAAGTCTATGGAAAGACTTCCCATTGATTTCAATGGGCTTTGGGCCAAGCCCTAAATGTGCACATACAGGCATATACATACCAAACAAGTATGTACATGTCCCAATGAAATCAATGGGAGTCTTGCGGGTCATGTCTACACTTACAAGCTTACAGCAGCACAGCTGCACCAATACAGCTGTGATGCTCTAAAATCGCTTGTGTAGCCACATTATGCCGCCTAGTGTAGACACGGTCTTAGCTATTGCACCATCTTCATGGGATATCAACTGGTAGTTCTGCCAGCAAATTATGTACAGAATATGCAATCAAAGTACACACCGAATATCAGAGAGGATAATTTTCCCAAACAAGGTACGAATAGTGAATATGAAAGTGAATATGAAAAACTTGCCTTTAAAAAGAATCGTAACTGTAGTCTTAGTATATGATCCCTTTCACTGCAACAGCAGTAGGAGTAGGCCCCATAATAACCAATCTTAACCAGGTTATAAATATAATCTATAATAGGGACCCCATCTTGCAGTCCTTACTCATTGCAGTCAGCAGGAGTTTTGTATGAGAAAGATCTACAGGCCTGGGCTCAGGAGTGACATTTTACAAGAAGTTAAAATAATAGGTGAGAAGGAGTTACTATAAATGCAGCATTAAAAGCAACAGTGAACCCACAATATAATTGATCTCTCTTTCTGTCTCTTTCTCTCTTACTTTATAAAACTAATGTACTCTAGCAATATGAAGTTACCTACTTTGCTAATAAATCTGCTGTTTCAGGCCAATGTTTCCTTTTACATATAATTTATAGTTATATTGATTTTAAGCACTGACTCTATAGTCCCCTGCTGTTGTATTAAAAGATGAGTCCTAACTGAAAGACAAAGTGATCTTTGGCTAAAGTGCATAATAGAATGTTTTGGTTCAATCTGATGAATGATAAAATGAAAAGCTTTGAACAATATTTTAAATGTCAATTTTCAGTTAAAAAAAAAGTTGTTAATGAAGCTGTGGAAAGCTGGCTTGAACCAATCAGTGCAAAAGCAGATGCTGTTTTGCTTTCTTGTCAATATTCTGGTTTGCAGCATGTATAGTAAACATTTCAATGAATACACAAGTATGTCCAAACCTTCCAGCCTGTTCCTAGATTTTTTTTGCCTTGAGGATATCTGCATATCTGCCAGGGACTTCAGTGGGAGCAGGATCAGGCCTAAAGCCCATTCTATCTAGGTATAAAAAAATGTTTGCATGTGCTTGTGGATGTAATCAGTGCTTCTTTGTGGGCTTTGCAAGTCAGAATGGGTGAAAGCTTCCCCCAATTTTCACCTGTATTCTCTTATTTCGTTAAGTCCTTGTCTCCTCAGATAGACTGAAAAATCATCAATAGATGAATGGGAGATCGGAGACATACTGTATATTGTGTTTGAGTATATTCATGTTATATATTTCATGCCAATAAGATAAGGATGCTGTTAATTCATATGCTATCACTTTACAGAACTAAATAAAGTGATCAAGGACTCCCCTGCAATTTAAACACCTTTGAAGATCACCTTAAATGGTAAAATGTATGAAACTTCCAAGTTAAGTGTGCAGAGTATGCATCAATTCTTTTTATGATTATGAGAATGTCATATATATGTTCTTCTTTTTAATACTTAAGGCAGGCCCTTTTTTGCACTTTCCACTATCCCCTTTGAAGGAGCAATGCCAAAACCAACAGACTCAAACTCTGCCCTCTACAGACTTTAAAATATACATCTATTTTTGTTTCTATGTATTCTCCAGGGTGAGCGATAAATATCAACCCTCCAAAAATTAGACCAGATGGCACAAGCAAAATGAATAAAAGTAAACTGTGATTATAAGCACATTAAGTAATCCAGACTTTATTGTACAATTATCATAACAAGGAGTTTGTAAGTAAGAAGATTATTATTATCATGGTCAAAAGTACATTTTCGCCCAGGCTCCCCATACTTTCTAATATTTGATATAAAGTTCTCCAGTAACTTTCAAAGAAAAACGTCCTTTAATCGCTAAGGGTCAAATCCCGGCAATCCTATTCAGTCAGAAGACCCATTGATTTTAGTGAGAAAACTGCCAGAGAAAGGACTACAGAAGTTGGTGCACAGTTATTTACTTAAGGGACAGAGACAACCTGAGCGCAGACAGAAAAAGGGAGAAAGGAGAGAGGTCTACCAATGGCCATGTCTTGAGGAACACCCATTTGATCCCAAGGGCTGCTCAGTGTCCAAAGGAAGGCACCCTCCCCCAACCTCCCCAAGGAGCCCGGTAATATGACCTGCGGAAATTCTATTTAGACTTCAAATAGGAAGATCAATTTAACTGGGCATATGAATAAGAATAACCATAATTAGTCACTGAATCCTTTAGGTACTCTGAAATACTTCTGCTGTTGGAAACATTACCTTTTCTTGACTCATAGCTAGGTGAATTTTGCCCATATCTCCAAGGGCCAAGAACAGTAAATGTTATGATTGCCTTCTTAGGGGAAAGGAAATAAAGAGGCTCTCCTTATATATAACCTACATTTTTATTTTTTACAAATATTGGCATGTCCACATGTTCTCCAGCTGCCACTCAATATGAATAAATCCTCAGCCAACTCTGAGATAATCTTTTAGGGTATGTCTACACGGCAATTAAAAACCCACAACTGGCCCGTGCCAGCTGACTTGGGCTCATGTCGCTCAGGCTAAGGGGATGTATAATTGCAGTGTAGATGTTTGGGCTTGAGATGCAGCATGAGCTCTGGGATCCTCACACCTTACAGGGTCCTAGAGCCTGAGCTTGAATGTCTACACTGCAATTCAACAGCCCCGTTGTGAACCTGAGTCAGCTGGCATAGGCTAGTCGTGGGTTTTTAATGATAGTGTAGACATACCCTTAGGCACTTGTTCACTGCAATAAGATTCACCAATAGTGTCCTCTTCTCCAACCCTTATCAGCTAAGTTCTCCAGACTATCATCATAGCTAAGACTATTCATTGCTTTTGATCAATTTAGGATACCTTCTCTGGAACTTATATAGAATTTGAAATTGCTGGGTAGGCAAAGTGCTCAAACCAGGAAATAGTATTCCAAATGGGGCTTCACTAGGGCCTTTTACAACAATTTATTTTCCTTAGTCTTGTTTATAATTCCCTTTTTGATGCACCCTACTAGCCTTCTCAAGTTTAATGTAACAATGCTTTCCTATTCTATTGTTAGCTTGAATCCCTTGAAACATTGTCTTATGCACATGTGGTTTGTCTATAACCCTGCATGGCTAAAGGTTGATTTTCCTTAAAAGATAACTGGGTCACTTGATGAGGTTGATAGAAAATGGAGGATTTTTTTGTTTTGGATACAAGTTTATAGGCTTTTTTCTTAAACCCTGAACAAAACAACACAAGAATTGTATGTTGTGGTTATGAATCAGGGAAGATGTATGTGCATGCTTCCTTCCACTTCCCTGTTGGAATGTCCAAAATATTCATATTGGGAGCAGGATACTTCATTTTCTAGTACTTCTACCTGCCTTTCCAGAATGGTATCGTTTTTAACTGGAGATTGGTTCTGAGAATTTATAGTCATTAGGACAAGGCTAGAGTGTGCATTTCACTTCATTTAACACTGGCTTGCTATTTGTTTCATCTCATTCATTTCCCCCCATATCATTCATTGTAGAAGTCAAAAACTCAGACTTTTGCTCCAGGGGAGTCATAGAAGCTGGTAGTTTACCTTGTCAGAAAGAATTCTTCCAATGAATGCCCAATTTTCTTCCTCCTCTCCTCTTCGTCAGCATCACCAGTAAGTGCTACCATCTGCTTCGGTGCCTAGGTTTGCATGTAGTGAACTAGGCCAGGATTTTTAAAAAGTCCAAGACTGTTTTGATGACTGGTCTGCCTAATGAAGATTGTTGTCTTTGCCTGGGGGTGGGGGTGGGGCTGGAGAGCACAAAGTAAAAATGCAGAAAATTCTTTGTTTTTGAGTGATCTAAGTGTTTGTTAAAAGAAGATTTTACCGTTTAAAAACAGTGTTCACTCAGTATGCAGCCACTCTTGTCTTCTGCTAGTCTTCACCTCCCTAATATTCTTAACCTTAGACAGAAAGATGCAATATATTGTAATGCTCCTAACAGGTCTGAAGACACTATCAATTTTATATGTGATAGGTACATGCCAAAATCAGTGTAATTAACTGGAATGACAATCCTGTTAAATGTGTTCATGCCATTGTACTGGCAATAAAGCATGTGCATATTTACAATTAAGGCCTGTCTTTCCTCTATACCATAGAGACGTGTGACAAACATTAAGAAGTTGTATAGGCCCATGGATCTGAAAGAGGTATTTATCACAATAAAAACACCAGGTGATACATTACCCAAGTTGAAATGTCTTAGCATACAATTACTCTTTTTGCTGCATATTTTTGAGTGAATAATAATTACCTTTCCACTTCGAACGGATAGTTGCAAAATTTTAAAAATTTTCTATATTTCCAAGACAGATGAAAACCATAATGGTTTATTTACTTTATGGGAAAAGTATTTAAAACAGCTCTTGTTTTATATAGTATAGCAATTTATATTTTAAACTAATGCTGGCTGCATTGGACTTTACACAAACATATATGAGGATAAGTTTTCAGTAGTTCTACAAATCATTTCCCTGAACTGCATATAGATGTTGTAGCTACGTCTATACCGATCACTGGAAAGCATCAGCATAAGTAAGATGAAGGTGATTTAAAGTGCATTTGAGAATCAGGCAGTGAATTGACAGCCATCTTTAACCAGCATGACCCAGGAATGACCCTCAGCTCAGCTGGTTGTGAGATAGTTGGGTCTATTATGGGACAAAGGATCATATGTCTGACAGGATGCAGAGAACACATTACAAGATCACAGCTGAGTAACAGCACAAGACATAATGTACATTTATTTGATGAACAATACAAGCAAATCTTGCCAAGAAAATTGAATGTTAACTTTTTTGTTTATTTCAAATAGACCTCTTTTCTCCCCCTATTTCAAGAAATTCATATTTGTTAGTTTTTTCTAGTCTAGGCCTAAAACAAGTCATCATGATGGTGGAATTTATAAAGAAGGTAAATTCATGCAGATAAATTTATGAAACATGCATACATATTTTCATTTTGTTTTCTATTTGCCAAGTAGGCTTGACCAGTTATCTGCATCTAGTAAATGTAGAATTTCTAACGGCTTTGCCTAAAACCATGTACCTAATGTTGTCAAGCATGATGGCTCTGAATGTCAGAATAAAGGTGATATCTTGACACTAGCAATACTGATTGAAATAAGAATTACAGGCCCAATCATGTGTATACTTTGGCATGTGAGTAACTTCACTCATTTGAGTGGTGTCAAGTAAATGTTTTTGGGTGTTTTTTTTTTTTAAATAGCTGTCCAGGAAGACGTGGAACTGGTGTAACTTTGCATGTCAAACCTAATCTGCCCTTAGGATAATGCACTACCAGAATGATATCTGACATCACTGGTATATGTAACTCATTTCAACAAGGGGGAAAAGGCAGATTATGAATGGGGGAAGGGGTGATCTCTATGATCCTGAATACTAATACTTAGCTCATATGTAAGATTTCAAGGTACTGTACAAAGGAAGGTAACGATCTTTGTTCTCATTTTACAGATGGGGAAACTGAGGCACAGAAAGGCAAAGTGGCTTGTCCAAGGTCACACAACCTGCCAATGGCAGAGCCAAGAATAGTACCCAGGTTTCCTGACTCCTAGTCCAGCCACTTAAACATGAACTGTGCTGTCTCTCTGCCGTGACTTTTTGAAAAAGGGAAGAGGAATGATGCTAACGCTGATCCCAAAAGCACACCACAGCACAAAGAGAGGGCCTTAAAGAATAGCCTCTGCTGCTGAATGATGTTGTCAAAAGGACTCAGATCAAACCAAAGCTGTTTCCATCAGTCCCCCAACATTGCTGATCCAAAGCCCATTGAAATCAATGGAAAAACTCCAGTTGACTTGGACTTTAGATCAAGCCCAACCCGTGTCAAAAGAAAGCATAGCTGATAATACAGTAATGGGTTTCCCCTGCCTCAAGGCGGCGTGGTTTGAGAGATGGGCTGGGGAAATGGAAATGGAAACAAAGTGTCTTTCCAGGGGTGGGGCCACCTGTTGCTAGCTCTGGGGAAGACTGGTCCTACTGCGAGCCACTGCTCTAGCAGCATTCAAGTTGGCTGGAATTTTTGACAGTGCAGTCTCACCTCATCCCTTCGGATGCCCTTGATGCTACCATTTCAAAAGTTGCCAAGAAGTCTAGCCAAAGAACGTAACTTGAATCTGCAGAAGTAAATAAATAATTGTACCCCTGCCCCGAGCAGACTTTGTGGCTTGGTGAGCCTTAGAACCTAACTGGAATTTTGCAAGATAGCCAGATTGAGCAAGGTTATTTTACCAACATGGTTTTCCTAGGTTCTGGGGTTTTAATCTGCTTTTCGGGGCCTGTGCATCCCATTGCTTAATCTAAGGCAAAATCTGGCTCACAGCCTTATATAGACAGCTCACTCTTTACAGAACTACTGTGTTTTGTGACCTCTTTTAATATATTACTGTTTTATATTTGGTCTGATTGCATCCAAAAGGAAAGTGACAAGAAGTGATTCAGTATGACCTCGTTAACTTGGCTCACACCGTTAAATGGATGACCACGATTAGGAAGGCTCTGCTAAGGAAATGCTTCCATCATATTACCTGTGGATAGTATCGTAATCTTGCTATAACCTGCTGCAAAGATTTATGCACTCTGCTAACTTGCATAATACAACTGCTTTCTGTCTTCTAAATATTGACTTTTGTGCCAAAAACAACTTTATGCAACAGGAATTAATCTTCTGCTTGACTGATGTATCTTTACAGACCAGTTTGTCTTTAGGAAATAGAGCTCAAGAGAATTTTATGATTTAGAAAAATACTTTGGAAGTGGATCTAAAATATAGCCTGAGATAAGCAAGGGCATTGTTCAGGTGGCATGGTGGTTATATTTTGCCTTCCAGTTTTTTCCTAACTGTACCATTGTTTGTAGTCTAGACTTGTGTGAAATTTTAAAGAAATTGCTAGACTCTGTACCCTAAATATTTTTTGTGTGTATCACATTTTCTATTGTAAATTATCTATAACATTATCCAAATGATTTTAATTCACTTGATTTTCTTCATCCAAAAAATCCTGCAGCACATCCTATTAATCAAAACCTCTATAGATGTTAGAAGATATTTTTCTCAGATAGAGCATCACATAGCCAGAGAAGCAAAGCACATCCCCCATTTGCTGTGAGACACTAAATTCACAATATTGCAGGATTACAGAGCTAAAGACAATAAATAATGAATTACAGAGTAGAGGTGTTGGGTTAAAACACAGAACATTGGCTTGTCATTTCCAAGGTCCTTCTAAAACGTACTCATACAATATAATGCATAAGTTAATACATTTTGTAAAGTAACTATGTTACTAGACCTAAACATGGACCTACAGTATCTTGGCAGTTGTCCTGTACTGAAGTTCAGATGTTAAGAATTCTAGCTACAGATTTATTTTTTGTAAATCACTCAGTGTTACTCATGCAGAGAGAAAGATTCATAAATTTCATAGATTATAAGGTCAGAAGGGATAATCTAGTTTGACTTCCTGTATATCACAAGACATAGGAGTAAATTCCTCTTTGAACCAAAGCACATTATTTTTTAATATAAACAAAAACCTTAAACTACAGACAGTTTGCAATACATGCAAAACCATTTTTGACCTGAATAAGTATTATGTATTGTACCTACCATTTCTGTAAGTAGTCGAGTGCTTCCAAATGAGCACCAATCTCAAATCTGATCCCAGGTTGATCTGGAGGCTATTTACTTATCTGAATAACTTCTATTTCTTCTTCTTCTTCTTTTTTTTTTTAATTAACACTGTCCCTGCCTCAGAGAGAATGAGAGAGACTCTGAATACATGACGATATGGTGTGGTATAAGGGTAAGATTTTCATAAGCACTTAGCATTGGCCTAACTATACTCCCACTAGTCTTCAGGTCTATCCAAACATCAGGAAAGAGTTGTGGTTTAATGCAATATTAACTCAGCCATGTTACATATTCTGTATATATTATAGTTGCATATTCTCATTCACGCCAAATTCCCATTGACTTCAGTGAAATTTTTACCTGAATGAAGACATTAGTGAAACTCATTTGGTGAAACTCATCTCTACACACCCCTACAGTTTTGAATGGTAGCAATGATCACTTTACAAGAAAGAAAGAAAGAAAGAAAGAATTACATATTTGGAATCCCTAATCTGGTCATCGTTGTAACTCAAAAACACATATTTTTAAATGCCTGAGATATTGTGCCCCTGATTATAAATAAACAATTGCACAGATGCTATTTAGAGGTAATGCATGTCTACACCAGTTTATCTACTGTATCATATTCAACAAATTAATGTACACCTCTACCCCGATGTAACACGACCCGATATAACGTGAATTTGGATATAACGCAGTAAAGCAGCACTCTGGGGGGGCCGGGCTGCGCACTCCGGTGGATCAAAGCAAGTTCAATATAACGCGGTTTCACCTATAACCAGGGGCGGCTCTAGCTTTTTTGCTGCCCCAAGCACGGCAGGCAGACCGCCTTCGGCGGCTTGGCTGCGGGAGGTCCCCAGTCCCGCGGATTCAGCGGCATGCCTGCGGGAGGTCTGCCGGTCCCGTGGCTTCAGCGTATCCGCCGCCGAATTGCTGCCGAATCCACAGGATCGGAGGACCTCCCGCAGGCATGCCGCTGAAGGCGGCCTGACTGCCGCCCTCACAGAGACTAGCAGGGCACTCCCCGCAGCTTGCTGCCCCAGGCACACGCTTGGAGCGCTGGTGCCCGGAGCTGCCGCTGCCTATAACGCAGTAAGATTTTTTGGCTCCCGAGGACAGCGTTATATTGGTGTAGAGGTGTATTTTGAGCTGCAAGAATGATTGGTGTGTGAAAAGAAATATGAACTGCGGTTAGAAACATTAAGTTATGAATTTAAATATTGTGTGACAAAAGCTATCAAGACAGATCAATTTTAGATTTAATATTGGGTACTGGAGGCAGGGACTATCTTTTTCTGCTTTGTTTGTACAGCACCTAGCACAATGGGGCCCTGGTCCCCATGCCTATTAACAACGCTCCGGTCCATGACTGATATATGGCTACTAGGTGCTATCGCAATACAAATAAATAATAAGAAGAACCTTCTAAGTTTTGCTTTGATGGCTTAACATAGTGCCAATGGGCAAAAACTCACACCAGAACCTATATAGTGCCATATACTGCTCTTTATCTTCAGTGAAATTTTCACTGATATCAATGCGAGCAGTTCATGTGGATCAAGGCCTAGAACTGGTCATATATTGGGCAAAGTTGGCAACATTTGTTCAGATGAAATCTGATACTATATAATATGAAAGGTGTCACCTCTCCTCCTGGAGGTAGTGTGGATACATCTGCTCTATGAAAGAGCAGAAAACTGACATTTTAAATTCAGTCAGAATTGAAATATTGGATGCAATATCTTATCCTTTAGAATAAAAATATTATTTTGCAACTTTTGTAATGCCTTTCAGGCTAGGTTCTCAAAGTGTTTTATGAACCTTAATTAATTAAGTCTTATAACATGTTTGTAAGAGAGAAAAGTATTATCACAGAATCATAGAAATGTAGGGCTGAAAGGGAACTTGAGAGGTCATCTAGTCCAGTGGTTCTCAACCTTTCCAGACTACTGTATCCCTTTCAGGAGTCTGATTTGTCTTGTGTACCCTCAAGTTTCACCTCACTTAAAAACTACTTGCTTACAAAAGCAGACATAAAAAATACAAAAGTGTCACAGCACACTATTACTGAAAAATTGTTTATGTTCTCATTTTTACCATATAATTATAAGGTAAATCATGACCCCCAGTTGAGAAATACTGATATAGCATATAGAGCAGTATAACCAAGTTATTGTTTGTATGAAATTTTAGTTTGAACTGACTTTGCTAGTGCTTTTCATGTAGCCTGTTGTAAAACTAGGCAAATATCTAGATGATTTGATGCATCCCCTGGAAGACCTCTGTGCACCGCCAAGGGTACATGTATGCCTGGTTGAGAACCACTGATCTAGTCCAACCCCTTGCTCTGAGGTAGAACCAACTATACCAAGACCATTACTCGCAGGTGTTTTTCTAACCTGTTCTTAAAAACCTCCAGTGATGAGGATTCCACAACCTTCCTTGGAAGCCTATTCCAGTCCTTAACTACCCTTATACACCTCTACCTCGATATAACACTGTCCTCGGGAGCCAAAAAATCTTACCGCGTTATAGGTGAAACCGCGTTATATCAAACTTGTTTTGATCCACCGGAGTGCGCAGCCCCGCCCCCCCGGAGCACTGCTTTACCGCATTATATCCAAATTTGTGTTATATTGGGTCACGTTATATCGAGGTAGCGGTGTAGTTGGAAAGTTTTCCCTAATATTTAACCGTAATCTCTCTTGCTACAGATTAAGCCCATTATTTTTGGTCCTACTTCCAGTGGACAGGGAAGACAATTGATCATCGTCCTCTTTATAACAGCCCTTAAAATATTGGACGAATGTTATCAGGTCTCCCCTCCCCCAAGTCATCTTTTCTCAAGAACCTTAACCTTTTCTCTTAATCTTTCCTCCTAGGTTAGGTTTTCGAAACCTTTCATCATTGTTGTTGGTCTTTTGTGGACTCTTTCCAGTTTATCCACATCTTTCTTGATGTGTAGATCCCAGAACTGGACACAGCACTCCAGCTGAGGCTTGACCAGTGCCTACTAGAACAGGAGAGGTGCTTCCAGTGCCTTACATATGACACTCTTGATAACATACACCGAAATGATATTTGTCTTTTTCACAATTACATCACATTTTTGACTCATATTCAATCTGTGATCCACTATAACCTACAGATCCTTTTCTGAAATTTACTGCCTAGCTAGATATTCCTCATTTTGTAGTTGTGCATTTGATTTTTCCTTCATAAGAGTAGTAATTTGCACTTGTCTTTATTAAATTTTGTCTTGTTGATTTCAGAACAATCCCCCAATTTGTCAAAGACATTTTGAATTCTAATCCTGTCTTCCTTCTCAGCTTGGTGTTGTCTACAAATTTTATAACCATACCCTCCACTCCATTATATAAATCATTAATGGAAATATTGAAAAGTACCAGAGCCAGGTAAGACTCTTGAGGGACCCCACTAGATATCTGCTCCCAGTTTGACAGAGAACCATTGATAACTACTTTTTGACTATGGTCTTTCAACCCAGTTATGCACCCACCTTATAGTAATTTCATCAAGGCCACGTTTCTCTAGTTTGCTTATGAAAATGCCAATTGAGGTTGTGTCAAAAGCCTTCCTAAAATCAAGGTATACAATGTTTACAGCTTCTTGCTTATCCAGTAGGCCAGTAACCCTGTCAAAGAAGGAAATTTGATTGGTTTGGCATGATTTGTTCTTAGTGCATACCTATTGGCTAGTCCTTATAATCCTATGTTCTCTAGATGCTTACAAACCGATTGTTTAATAATTTGTTCCAGTATCATTTCAGGTATGGAAGTTAGGTTGACTGGGCTATAATTCCCCAGGTCTTGTTTGTTTTCCTTTTTAAAGATAAGTAATATATTTGCCCTTTTCCTGTCCTCTGGGACTTCGACCATTGTTTATGAGTTCTCAAAGATAATCACTAATGGTTCTGAGATTGTTTCAGCTAGTTCCTTAAATACCCTAGGATGAATTTCATCAGACCCTACTGACTTGAATACATCTAAGGGTATGTCTGCACTGGCAGAATTATATTGCTGGCAGTTATATCACCGCTCAGAGAGCGCTGAAGGAAAACTACTGTTGTGTGTTCACACTGTCAGCTGCCTGCGCAATAGTGTGTTCACATTTGCGGCATTTGCCTCGGTATTCGGAGCGGTGCACTCTGGGCAGCTATCCCACAGAGCATCTCTTCCTCTTCTGCCGCTAAGAGTTGTGGGAAGGTGAAGTGGGTCACGGGGCATCCTGGGTCCTGTCCCAATGTCTCATGATGCATTGCTTCACATCCCAGCAATCCATGTGATTCCGTCCGCATTTGGCACCATCTTTCAACGGTTTGTGTACTGCGTGCCCTGCCTCTTCGGTCTGCAGGAATGGATCCCGCACTGTTGATCAATGTGCTGCTTGCTCGCACTAACACATCACGAGTGGCAGTGGAGTTATTTCTTAAACTACAAAGGCAGGACGCGTTTGATATTGATCTCGCTACGTGTAGTAGCTACAACATGAGATTGCTTGTGGCATTCATGGAGGTGCTGTCACTAACTGGCTGACCCCAGGCAAGCACACATGAGCCCCAAGACCTGCAAAATGGTGAGTAACCGCAGGAGCAGGGGAAATGTACTGTACACTGGGCATGTGGCTCTTCGGAAGAGCCAGCACTGTAGGGGTGGCCTGATTATTATTCTTGTCCCCACATTTTCCACAGGCTTTGTTTATTATGGAAGATATCTCGCTGCTGAGGGTGAGCAGGGAATCAAGGGAGAGTCTTCTCCAAGACTATGGCTTCCGCCCTGGCCTTTATGCGGCTCGCCTGTGTGCAGCAATGGTCCCCCCTGATGATGGCAGAGTGGTGCGGGAAAGTTACCCTTAATGAGGGAAGAAACAAAGCAGGTCTGCCAAAGAACCTGCGGCAGTGGATTGCCCAGTATCTCCATGTTTTCATTTTTTGTAGGATTCTTTTTGATTTTCAAGTCATGAAAAAGCTCCGGATAGTGTCATTTTGGCATCTTACTATTCTTCCTATCTTTCCTTCACATTGGGATAATGCTATTGCACCTTTAATATTGTTTCCTTGAGAAATTGCCAGCTCTCCTGAACTCTTTTTTCTCTTAGATTTTCTTCCCATGAGATCTTACCTACCAGATCTCTAAGTTTGTTAATGTCTGGGTTTTTTAAAGTCAGTTGTCCGTATTCTGCTGCTCTCACTCCTTCATTTCCTTAGAATCATAACATCTATCATTTCATGGTCACTTTCATCCAAATTGCCATCAGCCTTCAGATTCACAACCAATTCCTCCTTGTTAGGACATTTTGTTTTTTGATGTATTACTTTTCAACAGATGTCTGGGTAGCTAAAGTTCCCCATTAATACCAGGTTTTGTGTTTTGGATATTTCTGTTATTTGTTCTATAAATGCCTTATCCACCTTCTCCTTCTAATCTGGTGATCTATAGTAGACCCCTACCATGATATCACTCCTGTTTTATCTCCTTTATTATACCCATTTCACACTTGGATAGTCACAGCACACATAGATAGGTTAAGTCGTCAAAGGTGCACATGCACCTGACCACCTGATTTAGGGCACACGAATACCAGTGTGTGTATAAGCTGAGCTTTGCACAGTTGTATGCAAATGTGTTTACTCAAGACCTAATAGCTTGCAAGGCCAAAATGGACTCATGTCTGAGGTTGCACATGCCTAAGATGGCCACATGAAAAAGTGCACATGCATTGTTTAAGATCTGGCTCTAAGGGGCAAATCTAGCCCCCTGTATTGGGCTCATAGAGTTTTGTTGCTGAAACAGTGTTAATTTCACTGTTAATGCAGGAGTTTGGAGGGGGGGGGGGCTCCGCAGAGGGTGTGCAACCCCACAGAATTCAGCTCCTTGTGAGTTCTCTGGCCTGCATTGCAAGGAAAAAGGGAAACAGCAGGCATGGCGTGTGGGACCAATGTCTGTTGATGAGCAAATACCCTGTTTCTCATCCCCGCACATTCCACCGTGGTGTGAGGGACAGAGATGTAAGGCCCCCATGTAGATTACTTTAGCCACTGGCAACTTCATGGCATCCTCTCATTTGACTCTTACCTCTCGTCCCCAGCCTTCACCCATTCCCATGCACCTACCCAATACCTACTTTCACTATCCAGGCTAGTTACCAGGTCCAGGATTTTAGCTGAAGTGATTGTCCAAGATCACATAGTGAATCAGTGGCATATCCCACAGGTACAGATAACTATAACAAAACTTGCAAAGAGGCCGGGCTTGATTCATCACTGTGGGTGCAGGTGCGTGCAACTTTGAACCACTGCATCTCCTCCCATCAGATTCCATCAGTGGAGAGCAGCTTTAACTGACAGTAGAGGCTGTGCTGAATGAGCACATTTCCTGGATGCACTGGCCACATCTCCTCCCCTTCCCACTTGGAGTATGTCTACTCTGCAGAGGAGCGCATGCTTTCCAGTGTGAATAGACAGACACGTACTAGCTCTGCTTGAGCTAAGGTGCTAAAAATAGCCGTGTGGATGCAATGGCATGGGCAGCGGCTCGGGCTTGCCACCTGAATAAGCACCCAGAGTGGTCAGGCAGGTTTGTGCTTGGGTGGCTAGCTGACGCTGCTGCCCATGCTGCTGTAGCCACACTGCTATTTTTAGCAGGCTAGCTTGAGCACAGCTTGCACTTGTCTGTCTACCCATGCTGGGAAGCACCTCCCCGGCAGTTGTGTAGCCATATCCTTTCTGGGAGCCACAGATTGGCTCTGTGCCTCCAGGTGAAGCTGGAAGCACCTTGTGGTGCTGTGCCCCCCTCCGCCCTGGACTTTCTAGCAGATGTTCGTTCTCTCACCAGAAAGCGCAGCCTGAGTTCCTGTGGTGAGGCAGTAAAACAAGTTTCCTAAGCTGCTCTGATCATGTACACATTCAAATCTAGAAACACGGAGACACTTGCCCTTATATTTTATGCTGGTTCAGTTTTACCTTTTTAGGAAATAATCAACAGTGTCTGAATTCATTAGCCAGAATTGCCTCTCTTTTCGAAAAGAAGTTTTTGCTGGGAAAATGACTTTGTCTGTGTTCACCATATTTGATTAAACATATATCTGGATGTAAGACAAATAACCGAATGAGTCAGTTGTATGTTGAGAAAGCTTTAGTTACCTCATGTAAAAATAAGCAGCACCATAGCCATGTATTTTCTGGTGCTGTGCTCTGGTTGATATTTTAATTACTGTAAGATTAGGCAAACAATTTTCTACCTGCTGCTGCCGAGTATCCTCTGAGGACTTAGGGTCCAATCCCACAAACACAGGGGGCTACTGGAACGTGTAAAGCTAGGCACATGTGAGGGTTTGCAGGCCCAACTGTGAAAATTCATCTCACAGCAGAGGACTCCTGGAGGCCTTTGGTAGCAGCTGAGCCCAGCTGTGGGGCAGCATGACTGCAAGAGAGACGTGCAAGCTGAGCAGCCACTCCTGGGTGTCTTTGCACTTTCAGGGAAGGTCTCCACTGGTTATGAGTAGATTGTTAGAGGGAGCATCAGGGAGGGCGTGGAAGGGGCCATTAGACTGATAACTATGCAGATCTGGTGACAGGGAACCTTTTCCTCGGAAGATTAGAAGGGGTGGCAAATCCAGTACACAGACTAGAATAGGAGCCTCTGAAGCCCTGGACTATCCGCTCATGGCTTGTCTATTCTATTCCTCTGTGACCCATGGTGTCTGGGGCAACCCTCACTGGGAATGCCAAGGTCAGGGCAGGCTGCAAAAGGGAGAGCAGACACTCCCAAAACTGGTGGGTAACACTGAAGTTAAACTCCCCAACCAGTCACAGACTGTGCTTCTGATCCCCCACTCTGATTATCAAGAAGCAAAAAAGAAATCACACAGTCCCCTTTATTGCATTCAAGTTCTCTGGCTCCCAATCAGCACCTAGGTCCAGTACAGTGAGAAGTTATTTTAAAAAACTCTGCTCACATATACAAAATGTTCTTCTGACCCCAAAGGCCAGCTACATTACTAGGTCAGTATAGGTTTGGATCTTACCCAAAATACCACGCTGCCAGCCAATCCTTTAGTGTCTAAAACCAAAGGTTTATTATAAAGAAAAAAGAACAAGAAGAGAGATGTTAAATGGTAAAACAGTCACGTACATACAAAGATTCAAAGTCCATACATCAGGTTCCTAGCAGTATTGATGACTTTGCTGGCTTGAAATTCCCTCTGGAATACATCCACAGCTTGGATGGGTCATTCAGTCTTTTGTTCAGAGTGTTAGTTTGTAGCAAAGTTCCTCGAGAGGTAAGAAGCAGGACTGAAGACAAAATGGAGAAGATGCAGCTGCCTTTTATAGTCTTTTGCCATGTGTCCTGTGCTTCTTTTGTTTCAAACACAAGCTGACCAGCACATGGCTTGGAAGCCTTAGAGTTCTGTCCATAGGCATGTCCCTGCATGCCTTGCTGAGTCATGAGGTGTATATGCCTTCTCTTAATGGGTCAGTTGTATAACTGATGGTCCTTAATGGGCCATCAAGCAGGTAAGGCAGTGCTGATGCCAAACTGTCTGGGGGTGTCACCGAGAAGCATGGCACAAGTTTGAAATACAGACATACATCCATATCTATAACTCATAATACAAAGGTGATACAAACACATAAATGAGATTATAATCTCTGGTAAATAATAACATTTTTGCAGATACCTTATATGGCCTACATGGCACAACTCATTGCAATTTTACAATATTGATATTCATAATATCCTCAAGTGTCCCCCAGATTCCATACAGCATCACATCCTCCACTCCTACAGAATTCCCTGCAGAAAGTCAATTTACTCAGTCCTGGTGCAGCAATGGCTGAATTTCATCATGAATGCAGAACTGTAGGCCTTTAAAAAGAAAACGTCTGATTGTTAATTTATGCCCTCACCAAGCAATTGGCTTGGCATGGGTGGACATCTGAGGCCATGTCAAGCCCCATTGAAGCAAATGAAACTCCAACCTTGTGATGCTGATTGCTGGTTCAAGGCCTTGGACAGCTTTCATAGTTGGATATGCTGCTTATTCAATACATGAACAGACAGCATTGCCTAGTGGTTAGATCAGTGGCTTGGAAGACAGGAAACCAGGGTTCTGTTATTGACATGGCTACAGCTCTGCTGTGTAACCTTGGATAAGTCATTGTATTGCTCCATGCCTCAGTTTCCCAATTTATAAAATGGGGATAATTATCTTTACCATTGAAAAATACTTTGAGATCTATGTGGTATTGAAGAGCTAGGTATTATTATTGGTAGGAGAATAACTGCTTTAACTAATATGAAATATAAATAATTGCTTAAATATATCTTCCATGGGACATCAGTGTTTCTGAAGGAGCTGTTCCAGATTTTAGGTAACTAATACACATTTTAAGCAAATATATACATTAAGAAAACCTGTGTACCTACCTATTTTTCTGGATACCATATCTAGGAAAATGGTTGAAAAGCAAACAATGTACTTAAGTATAAAAAAGCCTGTGTAAATGAAAGCCTATCTGTATTTTACTCAGTTGTGATAAAAAGTATTATGGCTTAGATAAGAATATGATGCAACATATGTTTCATTTGGGTAAACTCTTAATCTGTTTTAAAAGCCACCTGTTATGACAGCCCTGTGTGTAGAAATGATGAAAGAAAATGATGAAAGAAGTTTGAAGGCACTGCTTTGTGAGAGGAAGGATGAGTTAACCTGGCACTTGGGAGACCCGGGTTCAGTTCCCAGTGTGATCTTCAGCAACTTACTCATGTTATATCTACACTGCAGCTGGAAGCAAGCCTCCCAGTGCCAGTCGACAGATTTGCACTAGCACGGCTCAAGCTAGTTTGCTTAAAATAGCAGTGTGGGTGTTGCAGCTGCAGCAGAGACTTGGGCTAGCCACCTAGGCTGAGATCCAGGGGACTGGGTGGGCTTGAGAGCCCAAGCCGCCACCTGAGCCACAATGTCCATGCTGCTATTTTTAGTGTACTAGCTCGAGACCTACTAGTGTGAATATGTCTACATGGACTAAAAATCTTGATCCTAGTTGCAGTGTAAATGTACCCTAAGATCCAGATCCTTAAAGGTGTTGAGGCGCCCATCTGCCAGTTCAGATGCCTAAGCGCCAATTAAGTGCCACCAACATTTTCAAAGGAGCCACTCAGCTGCCACATAACTCCTGAAATGCCTAAGTCCAAAATTCATCTAAGTTTCTGCTGGTAGGCATTCACTAAGTCGCCCATGAACTGAAGCTGCCTCACAGCTAATGATCTGCTCATAGGCCTAGTTCAAGCTGACGTCCTGGAAGCCCCAAAGTGCGATTCTCAAACTAGACTGGGTAATGCCTATCTTGCCAGTGGGTCTGGATCCCATAGGAATGGTCTGAGCACACCTAATACCTATTTAACTGCTAGCCCCTGAATAAGGAGGGCCAGATGCAGTCCACTGGCAGGTGTGTGTGTGCGGGAGGCCAGCAGAGTGCCACACAAGAGATGGGGAATTGTAGGGTGAGTGTGAGAGAGGTATTGAGTGTGAGCAAGAGACAGAGGGAGAGACGGTTTTGGCTGCTAGGGAATGGACTAGCTAAGTGGCTGACCTGGCTTAGGTGCCTAACTCCAAAATAGCTGAATCACTGTTGATTGTCTATATACATACAGTTATTTGTTCCAAGGATCTTTTATTTGTTTGTTTGTTTGTTTTTTATTTAATTGAATTAGAAGGAAGTGAAGCAGGGCTGATTGCTAAGGCAATCAAAGCTTATTTAGTGAAACATGATTAATCCAATGAATATTTGAGTATGAACTTTGTAGGTATACGCAATGATGGTGCTAACATCATGGTCAGGATAAAAGTGGACTAGTTTAACCAATGACTACTCTAATCTCATCAAATCTCTGTCTATGTCACAGAGTTGAATTTAGCATTGGGGTTACCATAGAAAAAATTGGAAGAATAAATCACTTCAAAATTTTCATGGACAAGGTACACTCATTTTACAGCCAATCTCCCAAAAATCAATGGGAGCTCAGTGCTTGTGACTTCGAACTTGGTATACAACTTAACAAGATTGGAAAAATTCTGACAGTACGTCAGGTGGCTTCTTGTTTTAGAGTGGTATCAGCTGTGTGGAAAAATTATGCAGCTCTTCACGTGCATTTCATATATGCCTCTGAAAATCAGTCATGTGATGCCAAAACCCAAGAGACTTTCTGGGGGCTTACTAAGTCATTGGCTTCTGAAGAGTTTTGTTTTAAATTGCAGACTTTTGATGGATTCTCTAGAGGAGGTAACTAAAGTGTTGGAACACCTACAAAGAGATGATGTCATCTTAGCTTGAGCATAGCAGGTGATCAATAGGACTGTTTGGGCAAGCTCTCCCACATATACTGGAAACACAGCAAGCCGTTTCTGAACAGATTTTCCAATCAATACCACTGTTGACAAGTGCTTCTGCAACCAGCTAGCAATCAACCAAAAACAGTTTCTCCAAAGCTACTGGTCATGAGAGGAGAAATTTTGCTGACTGTAGTTCCAGAGCATACAGGGACTGCAGGTCTGAGAGCAAGGCATGATGGGAAGGAGGGCCAGGAGCTATTAGAAGCATCTCTTCCCACAGAACAGAAAGAGCTGTAGAAGAATTAGCATCTTTGTGGCTCTCTCCACTGAAAGACAACAGGGTAAAGAACCCTGGAGAGAGGAAGTATTTAGTGGCCCTGCGGAAAATAGCTTTTGAATTTATTTATCAGTGGAAAATTGGTTGACTGTCAGGATTTGTGCTGGGAACTCAGAGTGGAAGGTGGTGACTTGGAACAAGGTGAAGGAAACAGTCTTGGGCAAAGAGGCAAATGTGGGCTTGAGGTCTAGAGTGGGCACTGACTTATTTCTTAGGGAAACCCAAATCAGAACTTTTGAAGGAAGTTTTAAAGTGGTATCTGCAATTTAAAACAATCCCTTCACATGCCTTCCTCCTTTCTTGCCTCTCCTTGCACCATGCCCACGTGGGTATTGAATGCAGACCACCAGTTAAGAAGGCAAAGAATGAGGTGGGCTTTGCCTTGATTGACATCTTTGTTGGATTCTTGTTGCCCTGAAAGGGTAGAATTTTGGCTTACCCAGAAGGCTAAGCTACCCAGAGAATAAGAGGGATAGAGGTAGCAGTTGGCTTTGCCTTGATTTCAAATGCTCATAAATTATTTCAAAACTTCTTTTGGGGCTGAAAGCTTCCATGCTTGGTATCAATTCAGAGGTGATGTTTTTTCTTCTGAAAATGTGAGGAAAATTCTTTGATCCAGTTTTGAGCAATAGAAGAGTGAGAAAATTTAACCTTTTCATATTCAGACAGTAACTCAAAAATAGCTGAGCTCTGTGAGGACTAGCTTCCAAGTTAACGGGACAAACCTCCAAGCCCATCACAGAACTCCTACTAACCACAGAGGGCTTGGAGAGTCAGATCCTCAGTTTAGAAAAATATATAGCTTTATAACTGACTGAGAAACTGCTTCTGCACATGCTCATGACCTTACATATAAAGTGGACAAAATTATATATTCTCCCTGTTTGACCTGACCATCCTCCACAGGACTATGTGTCCTAGCATCCCAGACAGATGCTAGGACAACTTACATGAGGGAAACTGTAACTGTCTTACTAAAACACATTCATTTTCATAGTTAACTTACCTCCATTGTGCATATCTCTTACTTTTGTTTACTAGTTAAAGCACTAGATTTTTGTTAACTGGATTATGCACTTAAGATGTTCATCTATTCCCTTAAAAATGAATTTAACAGAGGGATCTATATTGGCTTAATTAAATGAAAGGTTTGCCGCTAATTTTATTGTTATACTTCACACTTACAACATTTTGGAAATTTTCCTTATTTTAAAATGTATTGAGATCTGTTTTTTATTATTGTTATTTATTTCCGCTTGAACTATTTGTCAGGTAAGTAACATAGGGAAATTCAGACTATTTGAGATCACAATATTTACCCTTCTTTGTTAATCACTGAGATTTTTCAGATCAAAAGCACAATATATGTAACGCTGCTCTGTAATATGATGAAAAATAAAAATCCCATAAAATCTCTGATGCCATGAAATAATATCAACAGGAATATGTAATGAAAACCACAGTAATGCGTACCACAAAATCAAGGCTTAGGTAGTGTACCATAAAGATCTTATTTCAGCTGTGTTCAGAACTGAATTCTGTTCAATGGTTTTGTCTTAATAATGAGAGCACACATTTCATGCTGGCAAATAGCAATAATCCCTATTGAGAGTAATATGCTCATTGTTGTCATAATGGATCTCCATCCACACATTTAACAGCTTGAAGGTACACACTTCAGGCACTATAACTTACAGTAATTAATCTTTATTACATCATTACTGCTATGTACTCATGAAAAGCAGAACCCATGTAAGAATTTATCATTGATATTAATGAACGTGTCAGCTCAGCTAAACTTGAAGTTGAACTTTATTTTGAAAATGGAGAGACACTAACTACTCTGGGCAAACAATGAGTCAGTGAAGTCAGTTGTACATTGTAACTGTCTACTCTATTATACTATTAGGTATCTATGTGTTATCCTTACCTGATGAGTTAGGGCTTTCTGATTTAGAATTCACTAAGTTACTAATGAGACTATAAGATCTGTCAATCATGGTGATCTCTTGAGGACTTGGAGTGTTATTACAGTCATCAGCAAAGTATCTTTGCACTAATATTATCATTTTAGATGTCATGGTTAACCAACATCTTAATTAGATTTCATGTCTAATATCGCTAATGACAATGATATGAAATGGCTTATTAGTGTAATACAGTGTGCAATTGTGCCACAGAAGCACGAGACCTCATTAGGAATGAAGTGGAGCTGCATAGCCCCACTGAAGGTCCAGGAGACATTGCAAGAGCAGAGGGCTCAGTCTATCTAATCTAAGAAGGCATTCATCACTAGTGTGGTGAGCTATGTGTCCAGAAGTCCAGCAGAATCTGGAGGCTTTGCATTGCCCTTCCCCCCTCTGGGCTGAGATTGTCAATTGATGGTGAGGTTAGGGTATTACAAATTACTCTGTCTTTTCTGGATCAAGTGCGAGCCCTCTCTCCTCCTCTACCTGCTCATCTCCTCTAGGAAGAGAGACTTCTTTATGATGGGGCAGGTTACATTGGTAGAGAAGGATGTATGGTTGCCTGTTGTCTATATACTGATGGCATGGAGAGAACTGAATATGCCATTAATTCAAAGCGGTCACACAGAGATGTAAATGAGGAGGAGACTATGCTTGAGGGCCTGATGAAATGCATCCTAGAATACTCAAGGAGCTAATAGAGGAGGTATCTGAGCCTCTAGCTATTATCTTTGGAAAATCATGGGAGACAGGAGAGATTCCAGAAGACTGGAAAAAGGCAAATATAGTGCCCATCTATAAAAAGGGAAATAAAAACAACCCAGGAAACTACAGACCAGTTAGTTTAACTTCTGTGCCAGGGAAGATAATGGAGCAAGTAATTAAGGAAATCATCTGCAAACACTTGAAAGGTAGTAAGGTGATAGGGAATAGCCAGCATGGATTTGTAAAGAACAAATCACGTCAAACCAATCTGATAACTTTCTTTGATAGGATAACGAGTCTTGTGGATAAGGGAGAAGCGGTGGATGTGGTATACCTAGACTTTAGTAAGGCATTTGATACGGTCTCGCATGATATTCTTATAGCTAAACTAGGCAAATACAAACTTAGATGGGCTACTATAAAGTGGGTGCATAACTGGCTGGATAACTGTACTCAGAGAGTAGTTATTAATGGTTCCCAATCCTGCTGGAAAGCTATAACAAGTGGGGTTCCGCGGGGGTCAGTTTTGGGACCGACTCTGTTCAATATCTTCATCAACGACTTAGATATTGGCATAGAAAGTATGCTTATTAAGTTTTCAGATGATACCAAACTGGGAGGGATTGCAACTGTTTTGGAGGATAGGATCATAATTCAAAATGATCTGGACAAATTGGAGAAATGGTCTGAGGTAAACAGGATGAAGTTTAACAAAGACAAATGCAAAGTGCTCCACTTAGGAAGGAACAATCCGTTTCACACATACAGAATGGGAAGAAACTGTCTAGGAAGGCAGAAAGGGATCTAGGGGTTATAGTGGACCACAAGCTAAATATGAGTCAACAGTCTGGTGCTGTTGCAAAAAAAGCAAATATGATTCTGGGATGCATTAACAGGTGTGTTGTGAGCAAGACACAAGAAGTCATTCTTCCGGTCTACTCTGCACTGGTTAGACCTCAACTGGAGTCTTGTGTCCAGTTCTGGGCACCGCATTTCAAGAAAGATGTGGAGAAATTGGAAAGGGTCCAGAGAAGAGCAACAAGAATGATTAAAGGTCTTGAGAACATGACTTATGAAGGAAGGCTGAAAGACTTGGGTTTGTTTAGTTTGGAAAAGAGAAGACTGAGAGGGGACATGATAGCAGTTTTCAGGTATCTAAAAGTGTGTCATAAGGAGGAGGGAGAAAACTTGTTTACCTTAGCCTCTAAGGATAGAACAAGAAGCAATGGGCTTAAACTGCAGCAAGAGAGGTTTAGGTTGGACATTAGGAAAAAGTTCCTAACTGTCAGGGTGGTTAAACACTGGAATAAATTGTCTAGGGAGGTTGTGGAATCTCCATCTGTGGAGATATTTAAGAGTAGGTTAGATAAATGTCTGTCAGGGATGATCTAGACAGTATTTGGTCTTGCCTATGAGGGCAGGGGACTGGACTCGATGACCTCTTGAGGTCCCTTCCAGTCCTAGAATCTATGAATCTATGAGAGTAGGATCTCATCATGACCCAGTAAGGTCAGTGTGATGGGAATGAATGGATTCAGCACAGTACTGCCCCATTTACCTCTTTTAGGTTTCTTAGCAAGTCATCAATGGCATGCTGAAAGATCTGACAATATGATCATGGACATTCTGTCCATAGCTAGCAGGGCTATCTCTATTCTATATCCTAATCCGGGGATAGTCAATAGGTGGACCGTGGGCCAAATTCAGACTGTCAGATGCTTTTGAAAGGACCCCCAAAATCTTTTTATTTACTTATCATTATTGTTATTTTTTTATTATTATTTTCTCTGGAGTCTGGACCGTGACTATATCTTGACCAAGAAATTTGGACCTTAACAAAAAATAATTGACTACCCTGTCCTAATCTGAACTGATGATAAGAGGATCCAGGATATTGGCAGAATGCAGGTGTTGCTGATGCTTGGATGCCATTCTCATCCCAAAGACACTGCAGAGAAAAGGGATGTTGGAACTTAAGCAGTTAGTGACTTTGTTGGGTTCTTTAAAACTGGCCACTCTTTAAGGTAGCTGATATCGATAAGTTCTATTATTATCTATAAACTGCATTAGCCTTCATTAGCAAAGACCAGGGATCAGTTTCACAAGTGGTGGACCAAAGAGGGCTAAATTATCTATGAATGACTTGCTTTTATGTGATTTCACATCTGTTGGTTACTCCATCTTGGTGTGAATCCTTTAAAAACCAGTTCCATTAAGATTTCACTGAAGACTGATATTGCGACTGTCAGGGCCGGCTCCAGGCACCAGCGCAGGAAGCAGGTGCTTGGGGCGGCCAATGGAAAGGGGCGGCACGTCCGGGTCTTTGGCGGCAATTCGGTGGCGGGTCCCTCAGTCCCTCTCAGAGGGAAGGACCGGCCGCCGAATTGCCGCCGAAGAATGAAACGGCATGGTAGAGCAGCCGCCGAAGTGCCACCGATCGCTGCAAAAAACCTGGAGCCGGCCCTGGCGGCTGTAATGGATAATAGAAATGCTACTCAATCAAATTGTGTATGAAGAATATAAAGTACTGTGTAAAATGATCCTGTGACAGCTCCCCGCAGTTGGACATAGCTAAAGACAGAGAGGGTTAGCTCTACTAGCTTAAGTGGAGCTACACTGATGGACCCCAAATCAAGCATTTCTTTCAAGATGAGTTGGGCAAATAAAACTGCACAAATATTAATTCAAATTGTGAAATGAATTGCTTAGGCCATGTTTGAGCTCCTTCTGTAGTCACTTTCCACGGGCATTCTAGTGATCCAGTCTGCTGGCACAACTGTCTGTATGAAGCAAACTTCAGTACTTGTGTGGGAATTGCTTTCACGTTTATCCAATCAGGGAACAGAAAGTGTCTGCCCAGTCACAACAAAACTGCATGATCTGAACATAGAATATTCACAGCTAGGCAAGAGAATAGAAAAGCTGAAAAGAAATTCACTGAACAAGTGTGAACAACAAATAGATTTGAGGAAATTGATCTAAAGGTAGATATTTTGGGGCTTAACTTGTCAAATTATTCAGTGAAAATTAATTCATCTCTAGTCAATCAAGTGTTGGTTCATGTAAAATGTGTCTAATGCACTTCTGGAAACTGCACACAGGATTTGTTTGACAGGTTCTCTGTAATTCAGAAAGAAAACACAATGAGATACAAATAACAACATCCTGGGCCCTAAGTAACATTCCCCCACTTCTTACAATTGTTTTTATGTCTTTGTCTTAGTCCTGGGGTGAATCTATGACACAAACCACAGCATTTTAAGGGGGCACTGTTCATCTGTTCATTTACAGAGGGCTGGACAGTGTACAGCAAAGGGTCATCACAAAGTTTGAGGTGCAGGTTGCACTTAAATGGCCAGACTTTTTGATATTGTAACTGCATTGACTTCACACACCCAGAGTTTACTAACATAGTTAAATTAGGAATGAATTCCCATGTGTTTAAATCAGGGCCAGCTCCAGGAACCAGCCCACCAAGTTCGTGCTTGGGGCGGCACCTGGAGGGGGCTCGCCGCCCTCCCGCAGCGCTCCGGCTGGTCGGGGAGAGCGGCCCGCGGCCGGGCTCGGCACCCTCCCCTGCTGCTCTCCGGGGTTGGGGGGGGGGGGGGCGCGGCGGCAGAGCCGGCCCTGGTTTAAATTACATCAGAGTAACACACAGTGACCTTTTATTTCTTTTTCAGAAAATGTGGCACATATCACATTGTGTTCCCAGTTCAAAGAAACAGCACTTCCTTTTTTAAATAAAATGGTAGAAATTGGTAATTTACCGGCATGTGGCAAGTAATTTTCAGCTCTCCCTGCTGTGAATGAAGCCAACAGCTTCAAGTCTTAAATCAGGTTTTTATTTAAATAGGTTTCACTGTGCTACAATAGACAAAATAGGCAACTCATTTTCTAGTAATAAGCTACATTGTCAGCTTGTCATAATTTCTCAAAATGATGAACCATATTATGAGCCCATAACACATGGTATGAAAAAGTGGTGTATACTGACAGAGTATGAACCTTTCTTGCATCTGTACCTCTATATTGCCTCTTAAAACTGTGTTGCCACATTGAAAATGGGAGAATGTAGAGCCAGCTGCTTCTCTCGCATAATACTTATGCAGCACTTTACAAATATCATCTAATTAATCTTCACAATGCTCCAGTGAGGTAGGTAAATTTAATCTTTGTCTATATAGGTAGATGATCATTTCTCCTCCACATCAGAGCTCCAGCTGGTGGGGGGCTGGCAGGAAGGAGCAATGTAGCACTGGCCAGTCCTGGCGTTAGGTAGAGCCATCAAGGAGCTGCTCTAACTTACACGTGTGAATTGTCATAACAGAATTCTGCCATGTCCTCAGCCCACTGCTGCCATGCCTCCTCCCTCTCCTGATATATCCAAGGTGATTAAGATATTATGGGATTATTAAGGGGTTGAGGAACAGAAAAAACAGCTCTGCTGCATTACTGGCTTTCAGAAGCAGAGAGCTCCCTGCTACAAGGAGAAATATCTGGCTATTTCCAGCCAGAATCCACCCATTTTGTGCTGCTGGTCTGGAGCAGATTAGGAAATATGGCCACGAGGTTAAATGACTTGCACCAGGTCAGTGAACTCAAGAGCTACTGAAGCCAGTTTTGTGCTCTAGCACATACATTTTGTTCTCTGGATCACAAAGAAGCCATGCCTGTTCTGACCTTGAGTTGAGTTTGTGATGAATCCATTAGGACATTAGCTCACAAAATACTAGGACCAGATCCAAAGCTTTCTTCTTCAGTGGGGTCAGGATCAGGATCTCACTGGCTTTCTATGGGTATCTGTTCAATGGCACCATCTTGGGTTCTATCCTTCTTCCATCAATGACTCCCCAAGTTGAAAGATATCTACATCATTAAAAGTAGTAATCAATATTCTTGTTTTACCATCTCAAATATCTCTGTTTCAAAAAATGAATTGTAGCTAATAACTGAAGGATGTAATTAGACACTTCTAGGCACCAGATGACCTTTACTCAATAACACGTCTTGTCATGTTTTATTGTTTAACTACATGCTGAAGTTTCTTAAGATAATTGAATGACAGGCATTCACTAGTACAGTATGTGCTTACCGGAGCAAATAGCCTAACAAGCATGGTCAGGTATTGTACACATCTCAGCTGCTCATTTTGCTCAAGGCAGGTAACTTACGCTACACCCAATGGCTAATTCTCTTCAGACCAGGTACATATAAAACTGGAATGTTAATGGGACCTATTGCAAAGTCTTAGAGGGACAGTGGTGATACTTTATGCTAAACTATTTAATTCTGCCAGCTTTGTAGACAAAATCTTAAACCATTTAAACTGAAATGCATGGTTGGAGGGAGGGGGAAAGTGGTCATGTTTTGACACATAAATCAGACACTCGCATTTCTAAGCGGTTTATATATTTTTAATTTATTTTCTTCTATTGAGATTAATCGAACTAGCACACTTTTATAAGTGTTTGAATGTTTGAAGGGATGCTCAAAATCTCAGTTAGTACTTCATTTGCTAATGATAAACTATAGTTTATTTAAAAAAATAATTAAGTAAACATTCTGAGTCATGGGGGAGAAAAAACTGTCATTAAAGGTATGGAGACTTGAAAGAGGGCTTTGAAACTGCAGAGATCCTCTACCCTATATTTGTTCACCCATCCTTCCACTGAATATTGCTAGGGAACCCCTGTGGAGAACTGGGCAAATTCTACAGAGATTCTAGTACAATTTTCATAAGCACACCCTCTGATCAGGGCTCAAATCTCTGTTTGGATGGGCAGATTAATTTTCCCAGACTTTGAACTCACTCAAACATCAGGGGCTTGAATTTTTGACTTGAATATTATTAGGTTCATGTTCATCAGAAGGCAGTTTTTTTTTTAAAGGGGGAGCAGAGAGGGTGCTAAGGGGAGGGGGAAATGCAATGAGAAAATAGAGTGAAAAATGGATTTTAGAGGTTAAAAAAAGCAGTGAAATTCAGAGGAGGGAGATGAGTGTGGGGGAAGGAATGTTATTGAAGAAACAGACACATATGGCATATACCTATGATAACCTAGCTTTTTTTGGGGGGGGCAGTATCTTTTGTCTCTAATACATGGTATAAACTTCCCTTTAGCTACAAACATGTTTGTCAAAGAGATGGAAAGCACAGACAGTGAATGAGAAAGACAGGTATATTTGTAAGATGAAGGGGAGAGAAAGGAGTGGGAAACAGAGTTATAGGAAAGTGAGAGTTAAGAGCACAGACAGTTGGGACAGGAGAAAAATAAAGAGGAATGAGAGAGACAATAGAAAAAATAAACATGGCGGAAGGAAGGAGGAAAAACAAAAGAAAAGGAAGGAAAACAGCAATGGCAGAGACAAAAGAAAGGGCTACATCAATACAATGGTATTCTTGGACAGACACAGATAAGAGGCCAGGCCTCAGGAAGGACAACATCTAGTCTTTCTGACACCAGGTGAGTCTTTAAAAAAGAATCTGTAAACGAGAGAGGTGAGGGTGATTAGGTTGATGTGCTGTGACTCTACTTATCATGCTGTCCATAATTGCCTCACTGTTATTTTTGTGCTCCACACCCTCTTACTCTGTTGCGTCCACCTGCTCGCTCTCATTTTACAGTTGAGTTGTAAACTCTTTGGGGAAGAGGCCTCCGCTTTGTTATATTTTTCTGGTGCACAATGAAAGTGGGCCTGTAGGCACTATCACAAGACAAATAAGAGAGGTGAAGAGAGGGCAGCTCGTGCTTCAGTTTTTCAAAATACATTAGACAGAAGGCTCTTCTAGTCTCCTCCCCAGTCCACTGAGCTTTGGGACTTAAGGAAATAAGCCACAAATTCTTTTTTTCATCTTCTCTCTCCAACCCCCATTTTTTTCTCAACAGTCATAGACAGGAGATGTTCTGTGTTACTATAGTACGAAATCCCAGAGAGTAGAATTCTGAGTCAGTTGCAGTGTCAGGGCCCATCTGTAGCTCCTTGCTCCTTGGGTAGCCATTGGGTCTTAAATGATCTTAGCCTCTTTTTATTCCTCACTTTCAAAAGTGGGCCTGCTGCCAAAATGAATAGACCCCTGAAGTGGAAAAAGTTTCTACTGTAGCGATATGTACTGCATTACTTCACATCTGAAGTGCTGGAGGGCCACTTTTTTGACTACCTCTGACTTTGTCATGGAGAGAGATGGAAAATTACTGTCTTTACCAATACACCTTTAATATACATTAGTAGTATGGTTTACAGTAATTACCCAGGAGTGAGGACAGATTGACAGCTACTGTACTGTGTGAGCTGCCCAAAGGTAGACTTTGTTAATACAGAAGGTAGACAGTGTGACAGATAGATGTGAGATAAGCAGAAAGCTATTATCCCAAAGTAAAGTTATTTTAACATATTGCTAACTCCTTTACATTATTTGGAAGAGAAACAAAAAAACTTTTGTTCGACATCTTTTGACTGCATTCTAAACCTTTAAGGGAAGCTCTGACACATTATCAAACAGAGAAAGAAAAGATCCATCTTTGTACTCTTGATGAATGTCAAATGAGAAACTCCAGTGGAAGATTAAAGTCTTTAACATAAAAAAATGAGAGACCTACTGAAATGTGTGTTATCTAGCCATTCTAAAAATAAACATTTTTAGTCAACTCTACACAAGTCAAGTTGATTGATAGATTTGACAATATGTGTGTGCAGCTTGGAATCTTGGATGATGTAAAAAGTTTTATACAAAGGTCTGTAATGGGAGCTGGACTTGTTTTTTGTTTTTTTTTTGCGGGGGGCAAGGGGGAGGGGATGAGGGAGTCCTGCAAAACAACTCTTTCACTCACAGCTTGAGACAACCTACTCTTCTCCACCATCATCCTACTGTTCCTGATGATTTTGGGAAGGCCTGGCAAGATGGTCGTTTGAATTACACTCAGATTTTATTGGCCCTTTTTATAGAAAGTAGTGTTGGAGTCTTGGGATCGCTGCGGTCTTTTGCTGCAAGAAAATCTCTGCTTAAGCTGGAATCGCTGAAGAGTTGCAAACACTTAAATGAGGATGTTAGATCAGGAACCCATTGCATTTGGTGCTGTAGAGATCCATAGTAAGAGAAGAATTTAAAGTCTAAATAGATGAAAGGTGGAAAGGGAAATGGAGGCATAAAGAGGTGAAGGTCCCACTCCCAACAGCAGCTCATTGGTAGAGCTGGAGATAGAAGCTAAGTCTCCTGACTCCTGGGCCAGTGTCCCATCCTTTGGATTCCAAAAGGTTTTGAAGGGACAGTTGTCCAAATACATTGGTAGTCTGGAGTTGTACGCATTCTGGTGAATTTTAGACCTTTACAAACACTGAGTCCCTCTGTGAGAAGGTAAGTAGCAGTATCCCGATTCTAAAGATAGGGAAAGACACACAGGCTGAAAAGTTAAGTGACTTGACCAGGGTCATGGAAAGAGTTCATGTTAGATCTATGATTAGAATGCAGAAGTTGCTTGTTTTTTTCCAGTTCCATATCATGGTGATGGGCATAGACTAGAAACCTAGATCATTTAGACAACACTGCTTCTCAAGCTACGCGGTTGCCCTATTTTTGGCCAAAGGTCACAGGAATTGTTCAGAAGAGGATCTGGCTCAGCTTCTGGGAGGGAGCTGGCAGCAGCCCTAGTCTACAAGGGGTGGCCTGAGTAGCACTGGCCCCCAGCTGTACATTTAACTGCAAACCTCCCAGAAACCCAGAGACACATGGCCATTCTTTTCAAACTCCAAAGGCCAGCTTGAGCTGGACAGACCATGAATAAACAGTTTGACATTTAGGAAAATGCAGTAATGTACTTTCAGCCTAAGTGCCCTGATTTCATTTTCAAGGATATATTTGAAAGGAAAGGCTAGCAAGCTACTTCAAAAAAAGAGAGCTTAGATTATCCCTCACACATCTGTCTCCCTCTAATTGGCAGGGAGGTGGGATGTCCTATGAGTTTTGTGGGTCTCGGAGGCCCCTGTAGGATTATAGGTTACATGTCTGTGTACAAAAGGCAACACCCACCAGAAACAAATATTATTGTTCTCTTAGTGCTATAGCATCTATAATATATAAAAAACTAGCATGTCTGTAGTAGTTCCGGGGTGGGGCTCGTCCCTTCCTGGGGCGCCTGGAAGCCAGGCCGCCCCACTACAAAGCGAATAACAGTTAGAGCCCCGACCTTTGGGTAGGGGCTAAGCACACAATTGATAGTTCAGGGCTCAGGCCCCTATGCAGGGACTGAGCACACAATTAACAGTCTAGAGCTCAGGCCCTTATGCAGGGGCTGAGCACACAATTAACAGTTCTGAGCCCAGGCCCCTTGTGCAGGGGCTGAGCACACAATTAACAGTTCTGAGCCCAGGCCCTTATGCAGGGACTGAGCACAATTAACAGCTCCGGCCCTGGGTCAGGGCGGGACAGCAAACCAATAGTCAGTCAGGGGCCCAGGCCCCTTGGACAAGGAGGAGGAGGAGAGACTGCCACCCGGCGTGGCAGGGGGGGAACACAGGCCCACCCACTCCACTGTGTTCCAGCCCGGGGCCCTATCCGCAGCAGTCCATCTGCCGCGCAGTCAGTGGGGATCCTGACCGCAACACACTGACATGGGTTCGGGGTCTGCTATCCCCGGGCCACTTCCCATCTCCTCCTCCATGGGTACCTGCTCCTCCTGAGTTCCGTCTGCTGGGTCGCAGATCATAGGCTCCTCTGGGCCCCGAGCACCAGGTAGGTCTGTCGCTCCCTCTGGGCCCTTGGCGGGGGGAAGCTCAGACCGCTCCTCAGGATACCGGGCTCTCGGCAGGCTTGGCCAGTCCTCCTCAGGATACCAGGCTCTCGGCAGGCTCGGCCAGTCCTCCTCAGGATACCGGGCTCTCGGCAGGCTCGGCCAGTCCTCCTCAGGATACCGGGCTCTCGGCAGGCTCAGGTCCGCGGAAGCTCGGGCACCAGCGTCTGTCCTCTCCCGCTGCCGGCCAGCTACTGAGCGCTGAGGCCTGGCCTTTATACTTCCTGTCCCACCCCTTGACTTCCGGGGGGCGGGGACAGGCCGCGGTGGCTCCGCCCACTCTGGCGGCTTTTCTGGCTCATCGCTTCCTGGGGCGCCTGGAAGCCAGGCCGCCCCGCTACAATGTCATAACTATATTATATGACTATATCACTATACGTTATAGTAGGCTCTAGTTGCAGCCTGCTATTGCTAAGGGTGCATAATGGCTTCTGTTTTAACTCCCTGTTTTCAGTCCCTCATACTGTTTTGAAACTCTCACCTTCCTCTTATTGGGAGCCCCTCTCCCATATGTTATAGGAGCGCCACTCTTGCAAATCACCTACAGTACACAATAGAGTGGCTTCCTGCTGCAGACCACCAAAGATGTGTGGGTATTCTCAGGTTATTAAACTTACATGCACTACTTTCAGTTCTCTGGAAACTATTAGATTTCCAAGTCCCGGAGACTGGAACCCCGTTATCCTCTTTTTTTTTTCTTCCTCAAAACAAAACAAAACAAAACAAAACAAAACAAAACAAAACAAAACAAAAACTAGGAAGTTACATCCAAAAAACCTACATTACTATAATGTTAATCTGGCTAACAGCTGCCACATGCTTTCCTGGTATAAATCAACACCAGTATAAATCACAAGATTTCTGGTATCCTTCAAGTATTTGCCGCTCTTAATATTAATAAAACACTCAAGTACTTCAAAAAATTATCCCAGCCCATCTACTGCATATGGTATCTCAAGGGAACGTGGACCTGAGCAGGAGAGAGAGCCAGCCTTAAAAGAGACATTTATGGTTCTGGCAAGTATCACTGGATCACAAAAAAAGCCTTTGATTCTTGTGAGGTTTTAAAAAATACACATCTTATGACTGCATAATTTCTGCTTAGGGTAAAGTAATGCTGGCTCTCGCCCATTACCACACACTAACTTTTACAGCAGATAACTTTTAACTTATGTTATTTCCATAGGGAGGGGGATAATATCGGGTATGTCTACACTGCAGTAGGAAACCTGCTGCACTGACTATCAAGCCTGGGTCAACTGACCTGTGGGACTCTCATGGGGTCTCAGAGCCTGGGCTCCAGCCTGAGCCAGAAGGTCTCAACTACAATATGTAGACCTGCATCCCGAGCCCTGCAAGCCCGAGTCGGCTGAGCTGGGCTAGTCATGGCCATGCTACAGTGCAGACATACCTTAAAGGCCTGCAAACCTGCTGGGTTTGTCGTATTGTGCATGTCCAATTTTTACTGTAGCCCACTGGGTGCACTATTTGACTAACATGCTGTATTGGAAAAGCACAGCCTCTAGGGGATGGCTAGATCTCCCTCCAGTCAGCTGTACAGGGTGATAGGGGAACACTCACATTTGCTTACCTATGGTTGAACAGCATAAGTTACTCAGCTGCTTCTTAACTGCGTCTCTGCTGGTCCACCACTCCAGCATCTGTGTTGTGCAGTTGAGATTCTGATGCTTCATTGGCCGAATGGTGGAATGCCGTGCTATACCCGGTATAGAAGGCAGCATTAGATATACCTGGCCCATTAAGCAGTAGTGAAGGGGTTAAGCAAGCTTGTACAATGAGGACTGACCTTCAGACAGCATTTCAGGGATGGATAAGGGCAAGGTAGCTTATCCATGATGTATAGGCTTTTCTAAAATTTCAGCTTTCTTTGGAAAAGCTAAGCCAATTCATCTACATAAGGAAAGGAATTAGGTAAGTGGCTATAAATATACTGCCTTCCCTCCCTTAAATATGAATAGCAATTCCTGATTTCCTTAATCTCTGAGCCCTGCAGAGAGATCTCTGGGACTGATGACTCTATTTCAGATCGTGCTCCACCCACTGATCCTGCCAGTGGATTGCAGGCTCTGGTGCATGCCAGGTTAAGCATGCATTATCTTTTGAAAGCAAAGCCAGACCCCTACACAGGAACATATCCAACACTATTTTCTTAGCAGTACTCCAGCAGTCTGCTTCATAGCTGCCAACAGCTTGTGCAATACTGATTGATTCTGCTAGCAGTGATGTGGTTTTTGGGATCACAGCGGTTACTGTCTGGGCACATGTGGAGGATTGGCAGGCTGAACTTTCAGTAAGGGGAATTAGTTCTTTCTCTCGGCCAGTTTAAACATTAGTATGTTAAGTGTGGGAAGCAGAAGGGCATGTCCAGTGAGCAATGTCCACTATGCTGGGTTAGGAGAGCAGCAGAGCAATCTGTGAGCTGCAGTTTCTTGTAAGTGGCACTTCTCTCATTAAGATCTTGGGGTGAAATCCTGGCCCCAATGATTGAATTTTGCCATTGAGTTTAATGGGGCCAAAATTTCTCCTTGGGTGCACAGGCCTCTTCTTGCAGGTTATGCGTATGAAGCTTGCCTAGGTACCCTATGTGAAAGGTTGCCCATAAGATAGTTTTTTTGGAGTCAAGTTATGTGAAAGATAATATCACAGGATTTCAGATTAATTCCTGTCTTATCCTGAAGGTCATTCTATAACTGACTTCCCTGTGCCCCCAGGGTTTGAGTGACGGCCCACTTATCAGCACTACTTAATACAGCCAGTACTAGCTGTCGCAAGAGCACCCTTCTGAGTCACGTCTCCTCCAGAACAATGAAAAATACTTGACTCTGGTCCAGGGAGGATTATTACTGGATAGTCTGTTTTTCTTTATTTTGTTTTATTAAAATAAAACTGTATTAAATACATAAATATACTCAACTACCCATCAGAACTTGTCTCATATTGCATTTGCCCCCTGCTCTGACCCATCTGCTTGCCTTCTCCCAGGCATTCACAGCATATGGCATGGCCATCCGGTTTCTGTCCGCAAGGATCCTTCTCATCCTTCAAATTCCTTCTAAAAATAAAAATACCCACTTCTTCTGTGCTGCTGACAAACTGCATGAAAACGAAATGGATACGTTTAACAAAATCATCAGGATGTGTGCATAGCAAAGCTGAGTAACAATGGCATCCCGTTGCTGTGAGCCTTATCCTTCCTTGCCCAATCCCCCTATTGTCTACTCTCTTGGGAGCGTGGCAGGTCTCCAGCCACCCTGTGCGTAGGCTGCAGGTAGCAACAGGCATGAGAGGGGATTACAGGCTGCTCCTTTTTGGAATTGCAGTGAGGTGCACTAGAGGTCATGTCTGATAACCCAACCCTGAGCAGTTTGTGTCAGCAGCATGAGTCCATAAGGCCAGCACCCTTTGCTTCCTCACCACCAGAATTTAAGACTAGATTTTTGTCCTTCTATGTAAATAAATGCGCCAAGATCCCTGAGCACTTTGGATGAATTGTGCTAGATAAATGTCACTTACGATGTTTAGCATAATAATGATACAGCACATTTTTGATGTCTGATTTCCACAAGGTACAACTAATCAGATAAACAGCCTTTTACAAAACCTGAGGTCTTTACTCAGGCCTCATTTACACTATATAAAATGTATACTGGCACAACTTTGTGAGTCAGGGGTGTGAAAAAAATCACACCCCCTCATGACATGACAATTCCAACAACGACCTGAGCATAGGCCCAGCTATGCCATCAGAAGAGGGCTTCCATTGGCATAACTTATGTTGTCTGAGATGGTGTTCCTAGGCCAGTAGAAAAACTCCTTCTGTTGCATCTGCTGCATCCGCACTATGCTGGCTATGCTGGCATAAGCTCTGTAGTACAGACATAGTCTCAGTTTCTACTTAGGGTATGTCTACACTACGAAATTAGTTCGAATTTATAGAAGCCGGTTTTATAGAAATCGGTTATATACAGCCGATTGTGTGTGTCCCCACATAAAATGCTCTAAGTGCTCTAGTCGGCGGACCGCGTCCACAGTACCGAGGCTAGCGTCGACTTCCGGAGCATTGCACTATGGGTAGCTATCCCACAGCTATCCCACAGTTCCCGCAGTCTCCGCCGCCCATTGGAATTCTGGGTTGAGATCCCAATGCCCGGATGATGCAAAACAGTGTCGCGGGAGGTTCTGGGTACATGTCATCAGGCCCCTCCCCCTCCGTCACAGCAACGGCAGACAGTAGATTCGCGCCTTTTTAACTGGGTTACCTGTGCAGACAACATACCACGGCAAGCATGGAGCCCGCTCAGCTCACCGTCACCATATGTCATCTGGGTGCCGGCAGACGTGGGACTGCATTGCTACACAGCAGCAGCAGCTAACTGCCTTTTGGCGGTAGACGGTGCAGTAGACTGGTAGCCTTCATCGGCGATCTGGGTGCTGGCAGCTGTGGGGCTGGCAGCCATGGGGCTGGCAGCCGTAGGGCTGCATTGCACCAGCCCCTTGCCTTTTGGCAGTAGATGGTGTATTACGACTGGTAACCGTCCTATTACAAGTTGGGTCATCGCACATTAGCAGAATCTTCCCTGAGCAGCAGATTGTGCAATAGGCCTGAAGGCCATCGTAATACACTAACTGACAAGCGCCCAGTATTTGCTGCCAAGCACCCAGAAAGATGCCGAGGGCTATCAGTCACGCTGCACCGTCGTCTTAAGATGTAAAAAATAGATTTGCTCTGTATTCATTTGCTTCCCCCTCCCTCCCTCCGTCAAATCAACGGCCTGCTAAACTCAGGGTTTTCAGTTTAATCTTTGGGGGGACCATTCTGTGTGACAGTTGTTTGTGTTTCTCCCTGATGCACAGCCACCGTTCTTGATTTTAATTCCCTGTACCTGTACGCCATGTCGTCACTCGGCCCGCCCTCCCTCCCGCCCTCCTTCCCCTAGTCCGTCAGATACTAGTTTCACGCCTTTTTTCAGACCAGGCGCCATAGCTAGCACTGGGATCATGGAGCCCACTCAGATCACCGCGGCAATTATGAGCACTATGAACACCACGCGCATTGTCCTGGAGTATATGCAGAGCCAGGACATGCCAAGGCGAAACTCAGACCAGCCGAGGAGGCGATTGCAGCGCGGCGAAGAGAGTGATGAGGAAATTGACATGGACATAGACCTCTCACAAGGCACAGGCCCCAGCAATGTGGAAATCATGGTGTCACTGGGGCAGGTTCATGGCGTGGAACGCCGATTCTGGGCCCGGGAAACAAGCACAGACTGGTGGGACCGCATCGTGCTGCAGGTGTGGGACGATTGCCAGTGGCTGCGAAACTTTCGCATGCGTAAGGGCACTTTCATGGAACTTTGTGACTTGCTTTCCCCTGCCCTGAAACGCCAGGATACCAGGATGAGAGCAGCCCTCACAGTTGAGAAGCGAGTGGCGATAGCCCTGTGGAAGCTTGCAACGCCAGACAGCTACCGGTCAGTAGGTAATCAATTTGGAGTGGGCAAATCTACGGTGGGGGCTGCTGTGATCCAAGTTGCCAGGGCAATGAAAGACCTGGTGATATCAAGGGTAGTGACTCTGGGCAACGTGCAGGCAATAGTGGATGGTTTTGCTGAAATGGGATTCCCAAACTGTGGTGGGGCCATAGACGGAACCCATATCCCTATCTTGGCACCGGAGCACCAAGCCACCGACTACATAAACCGCAAGGGGTACTTTTCAATGCTGCTGCAAGCCCTGGTGGATCACAAGGGACGTTTCACCAACATCAACGTGGGATGGCCGGGAAAGGTACATGATGCTCGCGTCTTCAGGAACTCTGGTCTGTTTCGAAAGCTGGAGGAAGGGACTTTCTTCCCGGACCAGAAAGTAACCGTTGGGGATGTTGAAATGCCTATCGTGATCCTTGGGGACCCAGCCTACCCCTTAATGCCATGGCTCATGAAGCCGTACACAGGCAGCCTGGACAGTAGTCAGGACCTGTTCAACTATAGGCTGAGCAAGTGCCAAATGGTGGTGGAATGTGCATTTGGACGTTTAAAAGCACGCTGGCGCAGCTTACTGACTCGCTCAGACCTCAGCGAAAAGAATATCCCCATTGTTATTGCTGCTTGCTGTGCGCTCCACAATATCTGTGAGAGTAAGGGGGAGACATTTATGGCGGGGTGGGAGGTTGAGGCAACTCGCCTGGCCGCTGATTACGCGCAGCCAGACACCAGGGCGGTTAGAAGAGCACAGCAGGGCGCGGTGCGCATCAGAGAAGCTTTGAAAACGAGTTTTGTGAGTGGCCAGGCTACTGTGTGAAACTTCTGTTTGTTTCTCCTTGATGAACTCTCCAACCCCCCCCCCGACCCGGTTCACTCTACTTCCCTGTAAACCAACCACCCCACCCCACCCTTCCCTCCCCAATTCGAGCACCGCTTGCAGAGGCAATAATGTCATTGTTTTTTCACATTCATGCATTCTTTATTAATTCCTCACAGAAGTAGGGGGATAATTGCCAAGGTAGCCTGGGATGGGTGGGGGAGGAGGGATGGAAAAGGACACACTACATTTTAAAACTTTAACTCTTATTGAAGGCCAGCCTTCTGATGCTTGGGCGATCATCTGGGGTGGAGTGACTGGGTGGCCGGAGGCCCCCCCACCGTGTTCTTGGGCGTCTGGGTGAGGAGGCTATGGAACTTGGGGAGGAGGGCTGTTGGTTAAACAGGGGCTGTAGCGGCGGTCTCTGCTCCTGCTGCCTTTCCTGCAGCTCAACCATACGCTCGAGCATATCAGTTTGATGCTCCAGCAGACGGAGCATTGACTCTTGCCGTCTGTCTGCAAGCTGACGCCACCTATCGTCTTCAGCCCGCCACTTGCTCTTTTCATCCCGCCATTCAGCACACCACCTCTCCTCTCGTTCATATTGTGCTTTTCTCATGTCTGACATTGACTGCCTCCACGCATTCTGCTGTGCTCTATCAGCATGGGAGGACATCTGGAGCTCCGTGAACATATCGTCCCGCGTCCTCCGTTTTCTCTTTCTAATGTTCACTAGCCTCTGCGAAGGAGAAACATTTGCAGCTGGTGGAGGAGAAGGGAGAGGTGGTTAAAAAAGACACATTTTAGAGAACAATGGGTACACTCTTTCATTACAAGGTCGCATTTTTCCTCTGCCTGCCGGTTTGGTATGAGAGATCACTCACGCAGTGCCCCAGGCAACATATTTCGGCTTGCAGGCAGCCATGGTAAGCCACAGTCTTTTGGCCTTTTTAACCTTCTTAACATGCGGGAAAGGTTTCAAACAGCAGCGCATTTCCCATATCAAGGATGAATTGGGTTGGCCATTTAAAATGGGTTTTCAATGTAAAAGGAGGGGCTGCGGTTTCCGGGTTAACATGCGGCACAAACCCAAGTAAACCACCCCCCCACACACACACCCGATTCTCTGGGATGATCACTTCACCCCTCCCCCCACCGCGTGGTTAACAGCGGGGAACATTTCTGTTCAGAAGAGCAGGAACGGGCACCTCTGAATGTCCCCTTAATAAAATCACCCCATTTCAACCAGGTGACCGTGAATGATATCACTCTCCTGAGGATAACAAAGAGAGATAAGGAATGGATATTGTCTGCATGCCAGCAAACACCGGGACCATACGCTGCCATGCTTTGTTATGCAATGATTCCAGACTACGTGCTACTGGCCTGGCGTGGTAAAGTGTCCTACCATGGCGGACGGGATAAGGCAGCCCTCCCCAGAAACCTTTTGCAAAGGCTTTGGGAGTACATGAAGGAGAGCTTTCTGGAGATGTCCCTGGAGGATTTCTGCTCCATCCCCATACACGTTAACAGACTTTTCCAGTAGATGTACTGGCCGCAATTGCCAGGGCAAATTAATCATTAATCATTAAACACGCTTGCTTTTAAACCATGTGTAATATTTACAAAGTACACTCACCAGAGGTCTCCTGTGTGCCCTGAGGGTCTTGGGTGAGTTCGGGGGTTACTGGTTCCAGGTCCAGGGTGACAAACATATCCTGGCTGTTGGGGAAACCGGTTTCTCCGCTTCCTTGCTGCTGTGAGCTACCTACAGTACCTCCATCCTCATCTTCCTCGTTCCCCGAACCGTCTTCCCTGTGTGTTTCTCCATTGACGGAGTCATAGCACACGGTTGGGGTAGTGGTGGCTGCACCCCCTAGAATGGCATGCAGCTCCGCGTAGAAGCAGCAAGTTTGCGGCTCTGCCCCAGACCTTCCATTTGCTTCTCTGGCTTTGTGGTAGGCTTGCCGTAGCGCCTTAATTTTCACGCGGCACTGCTGTGTGTCCCTGTTATGGCCTCGGTCCTTCATGGCCTTGGAGACCTTTTCTAATACTTTGCCATTTCTTTTACTGCTACGGAGTTCAGCTAGCACTGATTCATCTCCCCATATGGCGAGCAGATCCCGTACCTCCCGTTCGGTCCATGCTGGAGCTCTTTTGCGATCCTGGGACTCCATCACGGTTACCTGTGCTGATGAGCTCTGCGTGGTCACCTGTGCTCTCCACGCTGGGCAAACAGGAAATGAAATTCAAACGTTCGCGGGTCTTTTCCTGTCTACCTGGTCAGTGCATCTGAGTTGAGAGTGCTGTCCAGAGCGGTCACAATGAAGCACTGTGGGAATACTCCCGGAGGCCAATAACGTCGAATTCTGTCCACACTACCCCAATTCCGACCCGCAAAGGCCGATTTTATCGCTAATCCCCTCGTTGAAGGTGGTGTAAAGAAACCGGTTTAAAGGGCCCTTTAAGTCGAAAGAAAGGGCTTCGTTGTGTGGACGTGTCCAGCCTTAATTCGATTTAACGCTGCTAAAGTCGACCTAAACCCATAGTGTAGACCAGGCCTGAGCTACATTCCCAGTGATTTAAATGAGCATGTGAGCCGAAACCAAGCCGAAACCTTAGATTCTGACCTGTTATTGACAACTGGATCAAAGAGAATCACACCTAACATCTATTTTAAGGTTGGCCAGTGTTAATACAAGGTATATTTCTCTTTAAATATGTCCTGTGGGTGTTTTTAGAAAGGTGAAACTGGCGGTAACCAGAGGAGATTAGTTTAGGCCCTGATCCTGCAAAGATCTCAGTACAGAAGGACTCCTGGGCTTGAGCAGTACCACAGTGCAGTCCTTGGGGCTCTGCTCTGTCACAGGAGTCCACCGATGAATGGGGGACTCCTTGCAGGATAGAGGCCATAGTCTTCAAGACTTGTTAAATGAATGTTGAGAGGAGATACTATGAGAAAAGTGGTCACCAAGTAGAGTTCCTCCTAACTTCCCTCTTCATCATGCCCTCCATAGCAGCCTGAATCTTCAACTTCCCCAGCACACAACATCATCCACAATTCACAATTGCCATGTGCATGACATCTGCCAGGGTATTGAGTGATGAGAGACGATGTAAGTGGTTCTCTGATGTTAATCACCACAACTACCACAGATATGCTTCATATGTTTGAGGGCAGATTAGAACAAGTGGGATTTTAATCAGAGCTGGATTAGCCCTCTCCAAAATGAGTTCTATTTAGTTAAACTGGAGATGTTTTACTTTCAGTCCATGAAAACGTCACAAAGAAACCTGGATTGAATATACTGTAACAGCCAAAAAATTGCACTCTACTGATGTATTGGATTTTTGAAACATATTGTTATAGCAGAACAGTTGCTCCAAAAGTGATATACAGAAAGATGAAATCCATACATGTTGTTTCAAAGCATACAGTACTTGCATATCATACCAGCTAGAGTTAATATTTCCTCTTACATCACACTACAGGTATTATATAGTATAAGAGATATAGTAATAGGTATTTACAAAGCAGTAGAGCTGCCTGGTTTAGTTTTTTAAAAACACAAAACGTCAACATTGTTAAAATTGTTTCCATTGGGCAGGGTGACATTACTGAAATCATTATCGAATAGTTTTGTTTGAACAAAACCCTGGTTTACAGTCAGGTGTCTAAATTAAAAAGAAAAGCAGGACAATTTTTGAAACAGTGGGTCAGTTCTGAATCCTGTGACACAGAAACCACTCTGAGTTACTTATTTTTCAAAGTTTGGAACAGCTCTGCAGCATAGGGCCAGATCCTCTTCTGGGGAAAATTGACCCAGTCTCATTGACTTTAGTGACCAGTTCACACCAGCTGAGAGGATCTGTTCCTTGCTGTCTTTAGAATTGATCAATCTGCTTGCTCCTCAAAACTAACGACCCATTGGTTGCTTGGGTCATCATTAGTCACACAGTCTTCCTTTGTGTATTAGAGGCACTAGCATTTCCCTAAGCTCTCAGTGAAATCATTTGTAATATCATCCACAAAAACCTTATGAATTCGAATGAGAATTTAAAATTCTGGTATTAAACCTCAATAAGTATCCACCTCTATAAGAATAGCTATGTACTGTAACCAACCTTACATTCTTCACTAAGAAGAATGGATTTAAAATAAGTGTCTTAACTCTGACTTCTTTGCACGAAATCAGACCCACATTTAATTTTGAACTACCAGTGCTAGACTCCTCTCCTCCCCCGCCCCCCCGCACAAAGCATATTGAGATACCACTGCTGAGTATTGCTTACTGTGGCTGCTAAACCCTCTGCAAAGAACACACTGGAAATCCCATCAGTGTGTCAAGACTGATGTTATTGATGTAGATGGGGGAGACTTCTAATTCCAACCCCTGCTGCTCCTTTAGAAACCCAGTGGATTGTTAACATGGTGAGAAAGAGTTCATGAACCCTGTTCTGTATAAATGCAAAATATCCGGAACAATGATATGGAAGTGGAGATTCTCTTGCCTTTGTTTCTATTCATGTTCCTTTAAATAATATTTTAATGATTAAAGGCCAGGCTTTGCCCTCTGATACACCCACTGACTTCATTGGAGTTGCTCAAATGTTACGGAAGACAGAACTCGTCCCTACATTTTCTAAAATGAAATTAAAAATATTTGCCTCTTTCTAATTCTTGGTCTTCTTAAATTGAAACCTTCCCTTCCCCCATAATGTACTATACATTCCTAAAATGCAAATAGACAAACTGTGTAAGTGCTCAGGACGGTAGGGTAGACATACGGAACCTTGATCCCACCCTTATACACCCCAGATAAAGCCAAGGTACAACCATAGTCTTTGTGCTAAGGGCTGGGGTGCAAATCACCCCAAAAGGTGACAAGAGGGAAAGAAATGAGACCATGATCCCAACACTCCTCCCATCTGGAGGAAGCAATCTGCACCCTCTGAAGAGATGTTGCAGCAGCGTGTATATATTGTTCCAGCTTGCTCAGCTCCCCTAGAGGCCCTCTGTGCCTCTTCGAATAAGAGCCAGTGTCTAACTAGTACAATGTGACCCAGGGTGAATGTCAGGGAGTCTAAAGTTGTAACTTACATGAGAAGGTGCTGGAGGAAGGTGTAAGGTAAAACTGGCTGGAGGCTACTTATCTACCCACTTCCAACAGGTTCCCTGGACTCCTAATCAATGGGCCAAATTCAAAGAGATGTGTAATTTAGACTGTCACCCACTTACCGATGTGTATGTGATTTAACTTGCCTACTGAGGGAGCCAGAAGAACTATGATACCTTAGAATCACCTCTCTATTTGAATCCTTTAGTAATCTTTAGTGTACAGTAGCCACTAGAATAGAATTCAATCATTTAAAATGATGAGAGATCATAACTGATAAAATGTGCACCTATTGCTCATGCATGATTAAGAGACCATCTTGAGAAAGCAATAGCTGCATGAGGTTTGTAGTTAGTTTGCTTAGCGTAATTGTGTGCATCTTGTGTGGAAAATCAGTTGTTCTTAACTTTTAGAAATCTAATTCTGCTCTCATTCACTTGGACCTTGCTTACTGAAAAATCAGTCACTGAATAGCTTTAAAAAGGCAACATGGAGCTCACTCATTGAGAAGAGAGGGCCCCAGGGCTCTGAGGAGCCTCCTCCTTTCTTTATTCCCCCAAACCCAAATTACTATTAGAAAGAGAAGGAATTCTCCTACTTTGACAACTGGGGAAAGACCTCTCCAGCTGCAGTATAGAAATAGATGCCATGGTGATGGTGCCTAAGGGAGGTAGGTAAGGACCTCCTTCTTCTTCCAAATACAGCGATGCAAGAAATAGCTTCCCTATCCCTTTCCCTAGGTAAGGATCCTTGGGCCAGATTCTCCTCTGTGTCTGAACTCTTTTAAGGCCTGTGCTGACCCCAGAGTAAATTAGAGCAGCCTGTGGGCTATTCTCATCTAAGTCACTGGCATATAATCCCTTAGGCATCATATAATAGCTAAAGATCTGTGATGTGCCTCCTTGCTCTACTGCCCCCTGTATCTGGCGGATGGGAAGATAAAAGGATTCAGTCTGGGCCAATGCTTAAAGTGAGTGATTTCAGAAACAATGGCCAATGTAAAATGATATAATATTTTCTCTTAGTGTCACAATAACAAATTAAAGAGATGCATTGATAGTTGATAAGGCAAGTGTTCCGGTCTGATGGCAGACACAGTAATTTTTTAAAAATCATCAGCAGAACAACAGAGCTCACATTTCAGAATCAAAATGTCACCAAACATATCCTTTCTGCATCTGTAAAGTATTTGGCCAGATGAATGCATAGCAATATTGCCATTTCTATCTAGTTACACCTAACAATGTTTGGTTTTTTTAACCTGGTTTTCAACAAACACCCACCTTTCAATAATGCACTGTCTGTCAATGTAAACTTAATTGTAGAGAACACAGAAAATGAACACATTTTAACATTTCCAAACACATTTAAACTGCCTACAGTCTGCCATCTGACATATAACATTACTCTGCTTCTGCCTGTAGTGGTCATGTTGCTTTTCCTAAAGAGCATTGGATAGGATGCTGATTCTGGGTCCTGTTGTACCAAGTGAATTAAGGATGACCTGAGAGGACAGTGAGTCCCATTCACTGATGGCTATATTGATCTGGAGATAATGGCTGAAAGCAATGTGTACTGATGGTAGGATAGTCTGCTGAGATGGTGATAACTATCCCTGATACCTTTGTGATGCTCTGATTTTTCCCCCCTTTGTGATTTCTAGCAGTGAAACCCTGGGGCAATAGGTAACATAGTTTAAAGTTCAGTTCTGGGTCAATTGGTACAACTGACACTTATACATTCTTCTCTGAAATGTCTTTCTTCAACACTTTTTAGTACTAAAGAGGCTTTTCCACTAAGAAGCTGGAACTTCAACAAGGCAAAAAGGCAAACATTTAGCAAAGAGCTATATTCATATTGTGTGCTGAGTTGAATTCATGACAGTAGTGCCTCACACTTTTTGTTGGTTCAAGTTTGTGTGCAGACTAGCTTTTAAGGGTGGGTGGACTTCGATGATGATTGGAGCAAACGGATCTCTCTCTTACATAGAGGCTATGTACCTCTCAGAGGGACGGTGAGGCTTAATTAATTAATTTGGCCATACAATTGGAACTTAATAAACAATTCAGTAGAAGATGTATGAGCCAGAATAGAATCCAGCTCACTCTCCCAGGATTCTAGAGCGGCTCCTAAATTTGCCAAGGCGTGTTCTCCTGTGTCTAATAACCAGAACCGTGCTGATTTAGAGCTTGGACTCTTCAGTGCCACCTGGTTGGTCATCACTGTCCTCTTCACCCCATTTAAGCCTTGGGATCTTGGAACATGAGCTCTTTTTTCACTTGCTCTTCAGTTCTCCCCGGTTACCGTACGTGCCCCCTTCTATCACCATTTTCCCCATTCCCCAAAGACTTGTGCAGATTACCTTCAGATCATTATACAATTAATATTCAGGATGATTCGTGGGGAGAAAAGCAATAAAACTGATGCATGAATAAAAGTTTTTTTAAAATTATTTTAGCTGTCTTATTAACTTAATAGCAATTATTGTAGCAGTTTCATTTATCATTGAGAAACAGATGCTTTGGAACTTTAAAACTTTATTATACAGGGTTTTTTGTTCATCAGTAATTCTCATGAAAGTGCTTCATTTAATTGTCAAGACTGGTGTTAGAAAAAAGGTATTTCCTTCAAAACAACAAATATTATAAGTGGTTTAGATCTACATGTAGTCACAACATATAAGTATGCACTCCGTGTTGTTACAAATGTCTGTCACTCATGCTTCACTCCAGTGGAATTACTAGTGAAACTATGACCAACAAAATTGGTTGTGAACCAAAATTCAATAACGGCAAAGTTAATTACATGTTTGCAGGAGTATAAACTTAAAGTATGATCAATATGTAAATTCTGACCTTCAATGGTCTTTTTAGCCTTCTTTTAAGCCTTTAGTCTTGCAAAGATTAACTTAACTGCCTAGAACTTCATAAAAGGAAGTTACCAGGATATAATAGTGAATTACATTTTCTCGGAATTTTTCTAAATACAAGTAGGACACACTTCATAAATATTTAAAACCAGCCAAAATGTATGTATCTGATTATCACTACTTAAGGTTAATTCTTATTAGCAAAAATATTAATAGAGAATTCTCATTCTTATTCTCTAATTATATATTTTCCCCTATCATTTAACTTGCTAACTCCATTGACACTGATTCTACAACTGTTCTGTGCATAAAACTCCTCTTTGAAGGCAATGGGAGGTCTGTGTAGGGAGTGGCTGCAGAATCAGAGCCCTTGTTAGATTTATGGATCCTGACCCTTGACGCTGGCCACGGACTACTTGGTGCAACTCAAGAGGTGTTGTGCAGAGCTGGCTTTAAACAACGTTTTGAGCTCCTGTGTTCTTTATATTGGGCTGAACTAGTCCCCCGGGGCAAATTAGAGTAGCCTTCCTTGTAGCAATTGACAGTGACCCCAAGGGAATATGCACCCTTCAAGCTGTGAAGCCCCCTCTTTCTCAGGCCACCCTGCCTATACTAACCACAAAAGAGCCATCATGATTGTTCCTGTGCCATCTCAGGAAATCCCATAGTGGGTGTGATCCTTCTGTGGCTGGCTAAGCTGTTTTTAGAGAAGCCCTAATGTAGGGGAGAACCTAATTCACTATTTTTAGTAATTGCTGGCCATATTTGTCTCTCAGCCTGGGTTAAGGTATCAGTCCTACTGATGTCAAAAGGAGTTACCTGGGCATGAATCAAGGGCAGTTTAGGCTATCAGCTTTTGGAGTCATGCGGCCTTCATAATGTATCTCCAAATCTGGCCGTGGGATGAATGTTGTTTGAGAGAATGATTAGTAGAACATAGCCAACTGTTGTACTGTCATTCTCAGAGAAGGAAGTTCTTCCCATCCCATTCATCTTCAGAACAGAATCCGTGTGCTTGCTCTGGTGGTTTTGTGTGTTGTGTTAATGGATGCTTCTCCAGTAAGGAATTGCTAGTGGCTAGAAAGGAAAGGTGAGAAAGTGCTGTATCTGGCATAAAGTATACCCAGTTGTATAATATAAGGCTGTATTTTTCTTGAGAAGTTGTGGTGACACTGTAAACCACAGGACTGAAGCAAATGGGTACTCTGAAGTATGTTTTGATTGAATGACTTGTAGAGTAACATCTGAATTCCTGATCATTTTAGACACCCAAGAGAGTAACCAGCAGGACAGTAGTAAATTCCTGACTTGGTTTTGTAATGATCCCTAGAATTTCACCTTAAAGATTAAGTTCTCTTCATTGTTCCCTAGTGGAACTTGAAGTTCTCTCTATTGTTGCTGTTCTGAGCGACAAGTCTCTGACATGAAATCTGGGGGTCATCATGTGCGTACTTGGAACTACAAAGCATTATGGAAACTTAGGATCCAAGAGGTGAATCAGAAAATGAAGTATCTTCAGGCCTCTGAATCTTAACATCTCTCTGTTATCAGGAGACCCTGGATTTTGGTAATTGGATGTTCTGGAACATTTATCTTTTAACTAATAGTGCTTCATGTATGGTGTTTGTTCTGATTTTTAAAAGGAGAATACTTTGAATTTATGGATTTTATACCAGAGATTTTTGGAGGATTTCCCTATTTTGTTTTTGCTCTTTTCTTATCTTTCTCCATGCCCTCTTCAGCCTTTTTGGTGAAAAGGACACCTATCAATGAATCCAAGTGGTCATTCATGGAGACAATCTAGCACTGATGGGAAAGATTCTAACCACAGCTCCTTGAAAATTCTCCCTCTGGTCTTGACATTCTACCATTTCTACTCCTATCATCAGGTCTGATTTATTCTCTCTCTCCCTGGGAATGTGTGGATGGATCTTAGAAGACAAGTAGTTCTGCTCTGTGAGGGGTTTTCACCCACTGTGTCTGGTCCTCTTGGGGAACAGCAGTCAGTGGTAAAATTGCTATATGAAAACGAGTGCATGTTTAGTAAAAGTTTAGCAACCTTTTCAAATATTAAACAAGGCTTGTTCAGAAAGGCAAGACTGAATTCCCTTACATACTCTAGTGTCCTATTTCTGCTGGAAACAGACCTCCTGCTCTGTATAAGAGGTCAGTTAGCATGAACTAATGTTACAGCAGCTAATGTATGGGCAGGACATGACTGGTTATCTAGGAAAAAAATTAGCAGAGCTAGTTGAAAAAAATTTATCTTCAAAATTTTGAATATTTTTTGGAAAAACCTAAATGAAACTTTCATAACCACTGAAAACTAGCAATACTTCTAGCATCCCACTGACCCTGCTTTTCTTCTCCTCGGAACAGATTGCTGAAAGATCAAGAACTCAGCTCCTCTAAAGATCAAGCCATTTTCATTTAGGCGGCTAAATATAGATGCAGGAGTCTACCTAGCCATGTAGAAACAGGCCGCTGGAACAATTTTTATGGCTGGGGGTGCTGAGAACCATTGAACTAAACTGTGAACCCTGTAAACCCACTTCAAGACAGTGGGTGCAGCAGCACCCCTAGTTCTAGCAACAGCCCATATGTGTTTCTTTTGGCATATATTTTCCAGTACACTTCAGAACAAACAAAAATTGAGTCAAATATTGAGGTTTTCACTGAGCTCTTACTTGGGCAGAACACCCAGTGACCTCAAAGGCAGTTTTGCTTGAATAAGTACTGAGTAGAAACTGCCAAAGACCTTTAGGATTTGGCCAACTGTGGTTATATCTTATTTTTGGTGTCCTTTGAAGCTGGTTCTGATCTTATCTAAGGAATGTCATGGAAGCTGCAAAATTGCTGCAGTTCCTTTAAAAACAACGGATCATTCATTTTGTCCACTGGAGGCCAAACTACAGTGCCTAACCCTTCTTATGGAATGTCTGCCAATCTCCTTACATTGTGCAATACACATTTAATTTTAAATGGCCTGTTAGAACTAGATTTCTATCTTATGTTAGAACCACTTCCTACGTTATAATTAGTATTATTCATGAGTTGACACTTTTGCTTTATGTTCTATATAATTATTTGCTGGTTTCTGCCTTCTTTAGGCACAAGAATGTTAAGACTTAATGTAATTACTGAAGAGAACAAAGCTCCTATAATTTGCTTTAGTGTTAGCAACCATTTCAGGAATGACTAAAGTGTTGTACAACATTAGAATATTATATACACCACAGAAGGTCAATCCATAAGAATATTGACAGCTTACTCTAGAGCCTTGCTTCCAAAGGTGCTCTTTAGAAACCTGACCTGATCCTTGCGTGGTACTGAGCACTCTCAGCATTGATGTGAATGGGAGTTGAAAGGAGCTAAGCGTTTCGATAAGTCGCTCTGCCCCTTGCAGAATTGGATCTTGTATTTGTCTGTCTATACATAATGATGGTGCACGATTATCAACTGTTTGAAATAAAAGAACGATTGCCAGACTATGTGCCTCACTGTGGGTTTTTTTGCACTCTGATACCATAAAACACATGCAGAGCCACAAACACTCAGCACCATTTTATAAACAGATACTGTATATTGTTTGGTATGTTTTAAATCTAACACTGAAACAGAAAATGGGGTAGAAAGCTTCACAGTGCATGCAACAACTAAACCTTGTGAGAATCATGTGGTCACTGAAATCTAAAAGTCAGGAAGGTTTCGATCTTTGGGCTACCCTATAATTTGTGCACCATAAATGTAGACTGAAGTCGTTAGGGACTTTGTAATGACAGTGCTGTCTATAACAGTATCATCAAGCAAGACATTGGCATAAATCATTGGCACTTTGCAAAGTGTCACTTCTGTCAACCTCCCAGTGATGTGATCTTTAGTCTTTCAAATCTATAGACTGGCATTTGGATCAGCTAAGCATCTTACATCCTGTCTTGCATATTAAAGCTGCTTTAGCCAATATCTAAATGCTGAAGTAATGCCTGCTTAAAAATATTTTTAAACAATTTGCATAATATAATCCTACTAATTTAAGGCTTTTCTTTAGGGCATAACTGTACACTTTGTCCCTGTATGATGAATTTGAAATGAGCTCAATCAATAAAAAAACCCTTGCTCTTAAATTAAGAAACTCTGTAAAATGACTAAACACATGGTAATTAAAACCAGATACTAAATAATCAGTAAAAATAACACTTTTTAATGAAAACTAAAGTTTTCAATCTAAATTACTTAAGAATATAAATATTTTTACAGGAATCAGGGTTCTGTGGCTTGATGTAAGAACAGAATAAATAAAATAAATATAGAAGAACTTTACATGGCTAAATGGACTCTTCTGAAGGAAGAAATAACCTTCCTAGAAAGTGAGCCAGGAGATTTCTCTTCCTTTTCCTAAAGAACCCGAACACTGGGACTTGGCAGAAGGGTACTCTTATGCATTATGTTCAAATCTTTTTGGATTAAGAGCCTAGTTGCTATAGTTAGGGATGCATTAGGAATACACAGATAGACCTGCAGTGGTTTCATAGCCTTAGGAAGTGCTTGGAGAATTTTGAGGAGTGTTCAATATTGCCGTTGAATTGTCTTTTTCAAACTATCATACCATTAGGAAGTTCTGTACAAGTGTTTAGCTGAAGTATGAATCAATCAGTAGCAGGCACTTCACAAACTCATCCTATGCCTGTGAAAGATCCAAATTTTACTCTAAATTGAATAGCACACGGCACCATGCAATTCAAGAGAGTCTGCATATACACATGCAAATGTAATGAAAGGAACAAAATTAGCTTTGGCAGAAGCAGGAGTGACTCCATGGAAGTCAATGGAGTTACACCTACTTACACAAAGGGCTGAACTTTGACCCCAGTATTGCTGTATTGTGGACTATGCAACTATGCAGTACCTCTGCAACTTGTTTTCCAGTATCATGCATCTTGGAGTAGACGCTATCTATGTTTCATGTATGTAAAGGAATCAATTAGAAGACTAGTGAACTTGGTAATTTAATGTTAAAGCTCTTCAACTTGAGAAGTTGAATTTTAAGCAACATTTACATGTACTCAGGAAGATGTCTCTTAAAACAGGAATAACTAATACATTCATCATGGCTTTGCAAAATTCTACACAAGTACTTTCCTGGAGTGAGTAACTTTACTGACAGATGAGTGAAATGAATGATAATTTTTATTTGTGTTACCATGGTGCCCAGGACTGCTGGTCTGTGACTATGTGTGGCACAAACATAGAACTAACATTGGTTTCTTCATTACCATCATAGTACAGATGGATAGGTAGAATTTCTACTGGGATAGCAAGTTTTCATGAAAATTTTGCAACATAAATAAAAACAAATGTTCCAGCATGTAATAACAAGTCAGTTATATTGCTTTCTTCTTTGACAAGGGTAACAAGTTCATGACTCAACCAGTTTTTGTGTCCAAAAAGTCGTGAAGATAAATGACTAATTTCAGATTTGATAAAAGATGCACTCTGCTGAAGTCAATGGATTTGAACCTCTAATGCCAGGTTTGATTTTTTTGGCACGAAGGATACCATATAAATGCTAGAAATGTTAAATTTCCTTGAAGAGACCAAACCTTCAGGCTTGTTTCTGGAAATACCAATGTTCAGTGGGAGGAGGAATCTAACGTGAATATTTTAAATCATAAATGAAAGAGGTGGTTTTATATTTAAAAGACTTGTAGACATTTTAGAATCAACTTGGAGATAGAATGAGAGATTCATCCATCCTCCTCCTGAATGACTTCGCAAACTCTAAGGAGAAACCTTCCTTCCACTATTGCTATTTAAAGGTAACATTCATAAAATATCTCCTCAGAAATTTATCTTCTGCTTAAATTGTACAACAGAGAGATCATGATTTCCTGAGAAGAGCAGAAAAGGAAAACTGGAGGAGTGTTTGGAGTGGTTTTTTGTTTTTGTTTGTTTGAAAGAAGATCAAAAATATTTGGTCATGTACACATCACTTTTTCTTACTCTGAGCTGGCTATGATGAGCATATGTGTATATAAGGGAGTGAAAGGGAAGAATCACAAGAGAGTTCTATCAGATGTTTTGCTAATTGTTGGAAACATAGGGTGAAATAATGGACCTACTGAAATTAATGGGTGTTTTGCCACTGACTCCAGTGGGATCAGGATTTCTCCCAAGGTATATTGGCTAGAATAAGAAATGTAATCCTGTAAACCACATTGCATGTAGGGGTCAGATTGGAAGGGGGCAAGAGGTGAGACTCAAGCTTCATTCACAGTCCCAGGGCTGCTGGATGTTTCTGCTAAAAGGGCTAGCGGTGAAAGAGTAAACAATGTCTCCCTCATTAGGCATCAGTGTTAACATTTCACTGCAGTGACTGGCTTTCAAAGTACAGTATCGGGGGTTGATGTCAATGGAGCACTGCCTTCGCTGATGCTCCAAGTGTAGGACTGGGGTGTTCTTTACTAGGGGCCTGATCCTGCAAAGTGCTAGAGACCTCAGTTCCCACTTAAGTTAATGAGCCAGATTCTGTTCATTTACACCACACAAATCCTGTGGAATTCCACTGAAATCAGTGAATTTGCACCAGTGGAAAACCAGTGTAAATGGAAACAGAACTGGGCCCAATGAGAATGGAGGTGCTCTGCACCTTGCAGGATGGATCCTTGGCAGAGTGTCTGCTGGGAAAACAAGGTTAAGTGGGTCCCCGCTTCCTGCCTAGTTTAAAGTCTGCCTCTCAAGCTCTATCAGTTTTGATCAGAGGAGATTTGTTCCCCTTCTGTTTAAGTAGACATGATTTAACCCAAATACTCACACAAGCCACCTGAGTGCTCTCTGAATTCTAAACACTCCATTCTTCATCACTGGAGATCCTGTTATTTGTTCTGCTCTTCTCATTTCTTCTCTTGGGCTTTTTAGCTACATTTAAAGGTTCACCAAGAAGATCACCTACATTGGCCACATCTTCAGTGCCTTTCCCAGAGGCATTTTTGATGCTATAGAGTCCTCCTTCACTGTTGCTCCCTCATGGACAACATTTTAATAAGCATTTCTCTGGGGCATGAAGGGAATGCAGGGGAGATTGGCAGCACAGGCACCTCTAGATGCAGCGTGGGTTTCCTTCCATGTTGGGCCAGTCCTGCCTTCAATCCACTTCTCTTCATTCCCTCTCTTCAAGAGGCTAGCATGATCAGAAATACTAGCCAGGAGACGAGTGTCTGACCTTCAAAAGATTTGTACACTTGCCTCCCATTGTGTAGCAGTGCAGGGCCAGGCACAATATATCACATAGGAACAGTTTCTGTTGCTTTAGGACCTAATCTATTTTTCTTCCTCCTCCTGTTACACCTTTTAAAATACCTACAGGAAACTGTTACAAAACCAAAGCCAGGACTATTCCTTTCCTGTCTGTAACTCTTGTTAAACTGCTAAGGAAACGTAACTCCTCTTTTCTCAGAAAGCTGTTGGCAAATTTCAGGCACTGATGGTACAAAGTGTGACAACTTCCTTATATACCCAATCTTGGTTGAACAGCAGTAGGAGCTCATATAGTTACACTTTGATTATAATTAAAGACTGGAACAACCTTGTCATTTGGGCATTGGGTTTCAGTAACACAATTTCAGAAGTATTTTTAACTGCCACCATTTGAAGAAAAGTCAAAAGTGGGTGCAGCTTTACTTCATAATACTCCATTCCTAACAGATGTCAGGAAATGTTCCAAAAAGCACGAAAGTTGGTAGGTTCACATGTAACAAAACTGTCTCACTAGGTGACTTTTCTATATACATAGAAATATATATACATATGTACATAGAATCTCAGGGCTAGATTGTGTCTTTAGAAGTAGCCCCAGGAGGCATTGTACCTCAGAGTCACAACTCTCTGCCTAATCCCCCTCCCCTCCCCTTCCCTCCCCTCCCCTCTCCCATTCGTCTCTTGTTCTGGAGTGGTGGGTAAGCTTCAGCATCCTTTGAAACCTATTTTGACTTTGCCCACTTCTTATTCCTCGCTATCCCCTCCGCACTCACTAGCTCTCCAGGGGAATATTTGGAGAGCAGGGGCTGAGTTCTGACCAGGGCCCAAAGTGTGGGTAGGCCAAGCAAGAAGTTGGGAAATCCTTCATTTCTCTACTCATCTGAGTAAGACAAAGGCATAGTGTATCCCTGAGCTGGGAGACTGTAGGAGTTTAAATGCAATTGTATAGCTGCAGGCAGTTAAGAGCTAAGCTACTAAGATAGCTGACTGCATTACAGTATGCGCTGCCTTGCCTTTTGATTATAGGGCCCTACACTGTTACAAATACTCTTAATGGCTTGGATTTTGAAATGGGCCAAAGAGACTTAGGGATCCAGTTACCATGGACTTTCAGCTGGAGCCGGATGCCTAACTTCAGCAGACCCCTTCAGAAACATCAGCTACTATTTTTAAAATGTACCTGAATTCTGTTTCTTGTTCTAATAAGAGATGCCATGGCTTTATATATGATTCGGACATGGGAGCATATGTCTATATGGGCTAGGGCAGACACTGTCTAATCACTCTGCTAAGTACTCAAGGAAGCTAATGCAGGGAAAGGGTCATACCAATATTTCCTTATTCAATCTCTTGCCATTTCTGCCACTATCAATTTATAGCTTCTCAACACATATTTCCTAAGATCAGTAACACACAGGAACTTCGCCTCTTATCATGAGATGAGTTTTACATCAGGCATTGTTTGTATGTTCTATCCCTCTCATACCCTTTGTTTGTCTTGTCAATATAGACTATAAGCTCATCAGGGCTAGGATGTCTCTGACAGTGTGAGTTTATTATACAACACCTAGCATAACAGGGTCCTGATATTGGTTGATTCACTGGGTGCTACTGAAACACAATTAATTAACACTTAACTTGAATTTTTACTAGTAATTATGTGAGCAAATCAAGTTACTACTTGGTCATTTTCAAGTCATTACATATAAAAAATGAGAGACGAGGGGGGTGAGGTAATATCTTTTATTGGTCCAACTTCTGTTGGGGAGAGAGACAAGCTTTCGAGCTTACAGAAAGTTCTTCAGATCTGGGAAAGGTCACAGCTAAATACAAGATGGAACAGATTGTTTAGCATGAGTAGATAACACATATTTCCTGGGACCATTCAAAGTGAAGTGGCCCATTAACACCCCTCCATCATAGTGGGTAAAGGAAGTGGTGGGGCAAAGGCAGCTCTAGACTCATAGACTTCAAGGTCAGAAGGGACCATCATGATCATCTAGTCCAGTGGTTCTCAACATGTGGCCTTCGGGCCGCTTGCAGCCCAATCAGCACACAGCTGATGCCCATGTGACATCCTCAGGGCCATACAGGTAGTATATATATTGTGTGGATGCGGTTCACATAACACATAGAGAGTTGCATATGCAGCCCACAATGGTAAATAGGGTGAGAACCACTGATCTAGTCTGACCTTCTGCATGATGCAGGCCACAGAATCTTACCCACCCACTCCTATAATAGACCCATACCTCTGGCTGAGTTACTGAAGTCCTCACATCATGATTTAAAGACTTCAAGTTACAGAGAATCCATTTACGCTAGTTTAAACCTGCAAGTGACCCAGGCCCCATGCTGGAGAGAAAGGCGAACCCTCCCCCCCGCCTCCCACCGAGTCTCTGCCAATCTGACCCAGGGGAAAATTTCTTCCCAACCCCAAATATGGCCATCAGTTAGACCCTGAACATGTGGACAAGACCCACCAACCAGACACCTGGGAAAGAATTTGCTGTAGTAACTTAGAGCCCTCCCCATCTAGTGTCCCATCACTGGCTGTTGGAGATATTTGCTGCTAGCAGTCGCAGATAACATCCCCTCCATAAACTTATCAAGCTCAGACTTGAAGCCAGTTAGGTTTTTTGCTGGGGGGTGCTGTTAGTGGGTTATAGCAAGAAACAAAACATCATCCCCACAGGGCTCACCTCTGACTGCTGCATACAACTACAAATATACTACACTGCATACTATCAAAAATGAGTCATGTCCACAAGTATAATGCAGTAGGAAGTATTTTTGACTTGCCCATTGTCATCAAAATAACATCAGGGTTCAATGTAAGAATGTACTATATTGCATTAAGGTTTTTTTGTAAACCTAAAATTAAGCCCTGTTTTTTTTTCTTACAAAGAAATTTAAAAAATGTAAAAGGGTGTCTGTTTTTCTTTAAATCTTTAAGATATTGAATTTCCCAGAAAAGAGTCCAATTTTTTTAAGTACTATATATTCCCAAACCTATTATCTGTGAAAGGAATTTTAAAAAGCATTTGCATCATAAATAATTTATCAGAAACCACGCATAGAAATACCCAAGGACAGCAGGTACAATTGTTACTCATGGGCTTATGATGACAACACCTATCAGACACTCAACACATCTCTAAGCAGCAGCTGAAGCCTAGCTACTCAACTCTAACCTCAGAAGAGGAGGTCAACAGGAAAAAGGAATGCATGTTAAAGCTCACATTGATGGGTTAGTGAGATTCCTTCAATGGGGCTTGAACTCCTATTAAAGACACCAGCCATGGATCTGACTGCCTTGGAATGCAAATTGAGCTTGTTACTAACCACAGAAGAAGCTATAAAAGTTTAACATCAAAGACTTAGATAGAGGCTGACTTTTATCCAAGGTATATTTCACAACCCAGCCAGTGCCAGTTTGTATTTTGAGATTCTGCTAAGAAAGTGGCAGTTTCAAAAGTACTTTATTCCAGATAACACATCACATCACTCATTTTAGATTTGCATTTCCTTCTGCCCAATACAAATCCACTGTTACCTCGTTGTTTATTTCAATAAATTATAAACACAAGAAATGCAAAATCTTGAAACCAAAATGTATATAATGTTCTCTTAAAGAAGAGAATCCCCACATCATAACAAGCTTCATTCTCTATTTTTGTTGATAGGTCCTTCATTTTGGATCTCTGTCATGTATTAGTAAAAGCTAAGGACACTCACATTTTAGTTTTGGAGGGCTGTGTGATGAAATATGCTATTTTATTGGGCATAAAATGCCCAGACTTTAGGAGTTTTTCTAAGTAACACAGAATGACTAATTTGCAAAAATGGAAAATATTACGGTACTAGGTAGATAAAGAAATTACTTGGATAATGAAAGTCCCATAATTCTTGTTGACTATTAACAGTTCAAAGTAAAGGAAGAGGACTAGTAAAGAACCATACAGATCAAATTTTATTTGTGTCATAAATTAAATAATTTACCAGTAAAGTGAGGAAATTCACAGATAAAGCAAATTTAGGGAAAGGAAGTGAGACAATAAAATTCAGAATAACAATTTGCATAAAGTATGTGTCATTAGTGGGTTAAGCAACTGAATTCAAAGAAACAAAATGACAAAGCCAAGGACATACACAGGGTAAGAAAGAAAGAAAATATTCACGGTGGTATTTGGCGATATAGTTTAAAAACAAAAGAGCAGAAGAAGAGTCTGAACTTACTGGGCTTGAATCATTGAAGCCAATGGAAAGACTCTCATGCCTTCAGTAGATGTTGGATCAGTCCTGTGGCAAATAAGAGTCTCTCTGGCAACTGTCAAAGTGCTTATCGCCGGTAAAAAGGCAAATAAAATAGAAGGCTATGGGGACAGCTTGCACAATGGAACTCACTACAATAAGGGTAAAGTGTGTTTGTGTTGGAGACACAACTTTCTTAGGGGCCATTCCAAGACTCCTTGAAGAACTAATGACCATCACAAACCTAACTACCTTCTGTGCTACGTGACAGGCTTATTTCTTTGACCTTTCCTTCTCTAATATAAATACAGAGCAACATGTATATAAAAAAACATCCAAACCTACCAGACTGAACATTCCATTGCACATACATCTCCCCTCGGGATAAGTGAACAAACATGTGACGGATGTTAGTTCTATTGCTTAGCGCACTCCTGGAACGTGCTCAGATACAAATGTGATGAGTGCAGTATAAGAACCTATATAGAATAGACAGTAGAGCAGGAATAGTCCTGGGAAAAGGAGAGACGGACTCTGGATCTAACATCTCCATATGACATGCTCCTGCTCCTCCCTTGTCTGTGTTCTCTTTATTCTCTAGATCCTCTTTAATCATCTTTGCTAGAAGGGATTCTCCTGGTGCCCTGTTTCATTGCAATGCCTCCTGTCATCCTGATTGTGAACCTTGCACATAGCACTTCATGCTGATCTGTCCTTGTGGCATACATACTATTGCAAGCACCTTGCATTGAGTATTATTGCGGAACTTGCATCCAACAGGGGCAAATCAAGCCATAAGATGTTTTGCTCCCACTGAAGTCCATGTCAAATCAAGCCTAGAGTGAGGGCAAAGATCTTATACTGCACAACTATGATGAATTTACCATATATCATTATATTCTCTTCCTGTGCAACATTCATTAACACAAGTCATCGGTACTGTTAATATTTATTTAATTTAATGATTATCCCTATGGCATCTAGGTGCTATTGGCAGAAATTAAAAATATAAGTTATATAAAGCTTCCAGCATTAAATGGCTCCTGGTGCCAGAAATAAATCAGCCATATTGTCAAGACATGAAATAACCCTAACAAAACCCAAACAAACAAAAAAGTACAAAATCAATCAACCATAAGCTAAACCAAATAAATGTGCCTTGCATAAAAATACAAGGAAGAAAGATTGTATCCAATCTACATCTTTGAAATACCTAGACATGTAGCTAAAGCAAGCATCAATTAATCAGCATTGATTGTACTAATTCAGTTTGCAGTACTTCCGATTTGGCCTGAATGCCATCTGTAAGCCATACTGTTAACATGCTTGTTAAGTGTAACATATCTCCAGGATCTTAAATATGCGTATGATCTACACATAGGAAGCTAGTATTTTAAACACTGCACTCAACACTCTTTAGTAATTTATTGGACTGTGAATGCTTAGCACCTTTGAAAATAACTTATTTAGGTGCCTAATTTTAGGCACCCAAGATTGAAAAGGTTGTAGCAAATAAGTGTATTGTCAGTTGCACATATCATTTAAAGATTGCTTCCTTTGTTAATGGATTCACTCTGTATTGAAATACACAATAAGGGGCTAATGTGCTCTCAGCACCTAGCAGTTCCCAGTGAAAGCTGTCCCCTTCATTCAGGGTATGTCTATTCTGCAATCACAGACTTTGCATCTCAAGCAAACATACTGGAGCTAGCTTTAATCTCGCTAGCTTGGGTTCCGGAGCAGTGAAGCTGCAGCACCATGCGCTTCAGCGTGGGCTGTATAAGCCTGCCCATGCCCTGGGTAATTACTCATGGGCTAGCCCATGCTGAAACACATGCTGCCACAGCTTCATCCAAACCAGCTAGATTAAAGCTATCTTGGGTACATCTGCTTGGGCTGCACTCACATGCTCTGACTGCAGTATACACATACCCTTACATGCTTGAATGGGAACTCTGCCCTTCTGAAAATCTGGCCCCAGCTGTGAGAGTCTGGTCCACTTATAATGAGGAGTCCTTGTGGCACCTTAGAGACTAACACATTTATTTGGGCATAAGCTTTCGTGGGCTAAAACCCAAATTTATTTGGGCATAAGCTTTCGGGATGAAGTGGGTTTGTTAGTCTCTAAGGTGCCACAAGTATTCCTGTTCTTTTTATTTAAAATAACATACTTTCGAATGGCACTTTTGATCCTTGAAGCACCCTTTACAGCTCCTTGCTAGGGAAACCAAGTGGCAACATTTACTCCTTTAAAGAATATCCATTCTAAATCTACATTTAATGGGCAATATGGAGAGGACACAATATGAAGTTGGGGTTTTTTTTCCTCATTTTGTTGCACAAAAGGTTAAATTTTACTGCTGTTTGATCATACACTCATCAAAGTCTTCCCCTGCAGGTTTTGGCAGTTGAAAGTTAACATGAGTTTAAAGAATGCTCTCTAGGCTGTTTTGCAGTGAGAAAGTGGTAAGTCCTACATGGAAATGCAAACAAAACCTTTACAGCTTTTGATCTTCTTGGGGACTTGATGAAATCTCCTGGGTAAACTAAAGGATTACATGCAACAACAAATATGTACAAGTATAACAAATTAACAGCAAATGCTATCATTAATCTAAAATAGGAATATAATAAATTACTGCCCCATGACAACATTTGAACTAACCTTTCGTTTCACCAAAACTTGCAGGATATTTAAGATAAATGGCAAAAGACCATTGACTAAAAATATTCATATGCAAAAGAACTCTGCTCTGGTGCTGCTTTTCCTTTAATTTCCTTTTGACTTCATCTAGGCACATCCTTTTAACCTTGATGCATGCGGAGGTGGGGAAGCTGTGAAATTCATCCTGCTAATCCCCAAAGGACTTTCTAATCAGACAAGAGCCACCAGGGAGATAGTTTCCTAAAGGTCTTTTGTTTCTCCTCATGTAAAGAAAAGAGAGCAGGTTTGCTGCTGCTATGTGTAGTACATGGAGAGCTTTGCATGGTAAGACAAAACCACTCTGAAAGGATTTTGCAGGATTACCATATCTTCTTGTACTAATTGTCATTCTAAAATGTGACCTATTAATTTCTCCCAGCTTTGAGCAGAGGTGGAGTGATGACCTGGTCAACCCAGGTTCAAGTGTCATTGATTGGATGATGATAGACAAGGAAGAGTCCTTTGCCAGACATGAATCTACTTGACATTTCACTCATCAAGGACCTTAGGTTTATTTTCTAAATCAGCCTTTTCTCTCACGTTGCTTACAGTTTAGCAACAGTGGCGTGCATGGACATATCACTGTGTTTGCATCTGATAGTAACTCATAGGGAATAAAGAACAGCCCTATAGTTTTCACATTCCACAACTATTAAATAGGTTGGCTGAGCCACAACAGGGACTGAAACACTAAAACGAATGTAATTAAGAACTTCAAAAGAAAAGGACTGGAAAGTTAATTCAGAAGCCTCTCTTTTACAGCTCTGCCAACCAACTTATCACGCCAGTGGGAATGGTTCTGTTCAGAAACCCAGAAAGTGCTCCACTATTATTACAAAATTAAGTAAAAAGTAAAATCAATCAACCAACCTCTGGTGAGCTCCATTATAAGGCTCCTTTCAAAGAATTATACAAATACTAATGTATGCAATCTAGGAAATTTAAAGTAATATTAAAATAGGTGACTATCAAATAGGTCATAAACAGAACGTGCATGCAGCTACATTGCATGTGGATTTATGGACAGGACTAGGAATCTGCGTTGGTGTAGGATTGTCTCATTTAATTGAAGTCTTGCAAATTCATAGGTTAAACTTTTCCACTGCTAGAATTTCTATCGGTTTCAAGAGTATAGATTAATTTAATCATTAATATGATTTAGTTAGGGATTGGTCCTGCTTTGAGCAGGGGATTGGACTAGATGACCTCCTGAGGTCCCTTCCAACCCTGATATTCTATGATTCTATGATTAAGGGCCTGTCTAAACATAGGTTTCATATGGATTTGTATAGCAAAATCAGTGCAACTCCTAGCATGGATGCAGTAATTCCAATATAAGTGTTTATAACAGTATAGCATATTTTGGTAAATGTAAGGCTTATGCAATACAGAAGATGTATCGCTTTAACTAATACCAGTATGACTAAAGCAGTGCAACCCCACCTAGAGTGGCTGTTGTTATACCAGTGTAACTAAGGGCTTGTCTTCACTACCAGGGTAAATCAACCTAAGTTACGCTACTCCAGCTATGTGAATAATGTAGCTGAAGTCAATGTAGCTTAGGTCGACTTACCCCGGTGTCTTCAATGCGCGTCCCTTACTCTTCTCAGAGAGGTGGCGTACCGGGGTTGACTGGACAGCGTTCTGTCATTAATTAGGTAGGTCTTCACTAGACCCACTAAATCAACCCCTGCTGCATCGATTGCAGCAGCATCCATCTCCCCATAGTGAAGACCAGCCCTTATACTAGTATAAGAGAAGAGAAATACACCTCTATCTCGATATAACATTGTCCTCAGGAGCCAAAAAAATCTTACCGCGCTATAGGTGAAACCGCATTATATCGAACTTGCTTTGATCCACCGGAGTGCGCAGCCCTGCCCCCCCGGAGCACTGCTTTACCGCATTATATCTGAATTCGTGTTATTTCGGGTCGATTATATTGGGGTAGAGGTGTAAGCTATACTCACATAAGGCATCTTTATGCTGGTATAACTGTGTCCACAATAGGGGGTGTACCAGTATAACGATTTCAGTAAAAAATAACACCTTCAAAACCAGTGTTTATATTGGTATAATTGTGTCACCATTCTGGGATTACTTCAAAAACTGTGGGAAGACCAGCCCTATTTATTGAGTGAAAGAGAGAGTTTCAAGCTGAATCTGACTTGGGTATGGAGAAATCACAGGAAGTGGTATATATTCTTTTATCAAAAGATGTCTTGTATCCACACATATCAGCTATTCTAAGCCTCTTGGAGTGCAAAGGCTTTTTCAGTGCTGCTAATGCCATGAAGAAGACAAGTTTATCTGGAACGTCGTTATGCTAGGCTAGTACAGATATCAAGGTGAAGCACACTTAGCCACTGCTGCTTCCCCATTGGTCTTACCACTAATGTTAACCCTGCCATGTGCTATCATCCCCTATTATAATAATTAGTATCCATATTTATACAGTGCCATAGGTGAATATGACCCTAAAAGCTTCTACCCAGGTCTTGGTCTTGACTTGCTGGCAACATGGCCCGCTGGCCCTGCTGAAGAAAACCCAGTCTGAGATGTATCTGTTGGTGGAGTCCCTCAGGAATCAGGTAAGAGAGTAGCAGGAGGAGTTGGCTTATCTGTATAGTATCCGGGAACATGAGGACTTCATCAACAGGATGCATGTATGTGGTGGCAGAAGGTGAGTCCAGGGGCAGCAGCATGGCTGATTTAATTAAAGAACACAACAGGCAAGGAAAATAGAAAAGGGTTACTTCCCTCGTTATATTTATAGCAGTCCTGAGGTGAGGTGCACGCGATCCTCTTGATAATGTGTTTGATAACGTATTTAGAAGTCTGCTAATTGTGGTCGGTCATAAATAAAGATCTGGCCTTTAAACTGCAAGGCAGATATGGTGTGAGGATCATATGGTTAGATGACAGCATTAAGGCAGGATGGATGCATACCCTTGTCAAGGGCCTGCACATTTTTTAAAAATTAAAACTGGCTTTTTTTTTTGGTTACATGCTGAAAATCATATTTGAAATCCACCACTTGAGTGCTTAGTTCTAAATAATATGAATATATATTTTATTTATTGCTCTTATTTTTTATTGTCCTTTGTGCCAGAAAGTTAAAAAATATTCTGAAACTTGTAACTATACTTCTCTTATGCCCCTCCTGTTTGCCCACAGTTTCTTTGGGGAGCCCATCACCAACAGCATCATTAGCCCTGGGTTGAGTGGCGTGCAAGGCCTGTGATTGGGTTTGCCTACCGCACACAGAAGAGGAAAATGAGTCCTTTCCCTTCTTGCATGTCTGGGCACAGTCTGGTCTTTAGATTGTAAATTCCGACAAGCAGAGACTGTATTGTACCAGGCTGTGCACACATCAGTATGGACCAGAGGCTCATCTGGTCCTAATTCATTTAAATCAACTGAGGGTATGACCCAGATGTTCATAAAGAGAAACAATAAAAGCAATCTCAAAAGAGGAAATATAAACTTTATTTTGAATGCTATTTTATGTTTAACGTCACTATTCTTGCTCTTTGCAGTAGTAAGTTTGCCCAGCACAATTGTTTCAGTTGAAAACATACCTTGGCAGCAACAACACACCAATCTGTCTCCTAAAAAATCTAAGGCTCTAATCCTTTCTTGATGCACAGAGTGAATGAAGAACATAAGACCAGAATCTCATTCACACTGAGGCCCATTTACACAACCATAGGAGTAAATTAATAACTTACTCTAAGATCTCTTTACACTGTTAGTTGTGTAAAGGATGAAGTCTAAATGAGAATCTTACCCTATAATATATAGCAAACATTGTAACATAGTAAAGATCACTTATATGTACAAAATATTGTTATATTTCTCCCTTCACTTCTAAGACACTTATTTTTCTTGATCCTGCCATTCTGCTTTCTCCCTCTCTCTCTCTCACCTAGACTGTTACTATATAAAAAATAGATCCAGTCTACCACCAGGTTTCAGAACTAATTGGATACTACAAATTACCTTGCCTTTAATGAAAAGGGTTTCCTGGGATGCCAAGCTAACTCTGGCCATAGTGGCTAGATACCTGAAAATTGTGGAGCAAAGCAAGATGAAGGTAAAACAGACATTATGTGAGAGGTTAGTGGTTTGCATAAAACTCTTACTATTCTCCTTAAAATGTGCTTTTGATATTTCTTAAAAATACACTACAATTTTGGAATAAAATTTCATGATGGAAAATTGGAGTAAAATGTGCAGCACTCTGCATAATAAGGTATAATTATGAGTAACTAGCAGAAACAGAAAACTATCGCTTTGTTTTCTTAAAGGCAGCTTGTGATGTGGAAATATTGCAAACTGACTCCCTCACAAAAAAAGTGTGCTGGTATAGCTATTATAAAGCCATAACTTCCCCATTCTTGGTCACAACCGAGGAAGTTTCCCCAAGATCTGAACTGCTTGTAAATTAAACGGCCCAGTTAACTTGCATCACTATTTCCACCTCTTTCCTAACTCTGAGTTCAAACTATTCTTTAAATGCTCACTAAACAAGGCCCCAGCCGAAAACGATGACATTTTGTGTTTGTCATGAAAATATCACATCTACTTAGTCATCAGACCCTAAGGAAGCAGGGGACGTTTACAACTTTGACTGATGAGTGTGATGGCAACAGCGTTACTGATAAATGTTAATATTTTTGCTCTTTCTTCCTGGGATAAGTGCTCTCCCCTACTCCCCCAATAAATGAATGCTTCAAATATATTCCTAATATGCAGCCCAATTTTATCACCCTTTATTCATGTTGGGTGGCATTCACTGCTTTGCAGAAGGTTAGCACAAGGACTTAGGTAAAGGAATACATTTCACATAATGAATAACACTGTACCTCACTATGCAAATAGTCCCATTGATTTCAGTGAGACTGCCTGTGGAATAAGCTACCACTCAATGTGAGTAAAGGTTGCAGAATCAGTCCCCCAATTTCTAATAGTTTCTTCCCCCACCATGTGATTACTCTATTTTATACTGCACTCTTAGTAAACATAGAGTCCTATCCTGATTTAAAATATCTCTAATACGTTTCTGTGCATCCCGACTGATGCCCATTGGTGGTGGCAGGAAACAATCCAACTGGAACTTCCTTCAGTAATGATGTTCTACAATATGAACAGTTACAATAAGTCTGATTTAAGCAAGCCAGCTCAAATTCCCTTCTCTGGGCTTTTCCCCTTTAGGGAGGGGCAAATGCTCCAAAAGCCCTTTATCTAACATTCTAAAAACACAAAACTGGACAGCTCTACTGAACACAGCGATTCCTAGCCTGCCAAGAAAACCTGAAAACTCAAACTTGAAGAAAACTCTAAACTGAGAGAATGTTCTAGCTTACTATACCTTGCCCTTTTAAAAAAGTAATGAAAGCATTTACCTTCAACATATTCTCTTTGTTTCTATCCTAAAAATCATACTGATGGATGATGGATCATAATCCTGATTATGATATCATGAAGTGAGTTTTAGAGCTGACTTTTCCAAATTGGCAGCAGGTGGATGAGGATTGAAGGAGAGACTTGTTTGGGGGAAAACGTATATTCCCAATAATTATTTGGAGAGACAAGTCAAAATATAAGAGAACTCTATCCTTTACGTGATAGAAGAAAATTCATACAAAATATCCATAGGCCAAGATAGTAATCAGAATTGCTATTCCATATTACAGTACAACATATATATGAAAGTAATTTCATAAATAATTCTGCACACTTCAGTCAGATCTGCTGGTGCCATGAATCTCATGCTTAGAAAACCATTATATTTAGGAATTATACTTCAATTTTTTGGAATTTATTTTCTAAAAGGGCTCAGTAGCATTTTGTCAACAAATAAAGTAAACATAAAACAGAGAAGTGCAATTTGAAGGCATTGTTCAGCAGTTACTATAATCCTGCTAAAAGAACAGGAGTACTTGTGGCACCTTAGGGCAGGTCTTCACTACAGGGGGGGGTCGATTTAAGATACGCAAATTCAGCTACGTGAATAGCGTAGCTGAATTCGACGTATCGCAGCCGACTTACCCTGCTGTAGGGACGGCAGCAAAATTGACCTCTGCAGCTTCCCATCGACGGCGCTTACTCCCACCTCCACTGGTGGAGTAAGAGCGTCGATTCGGGGATCAATTGTCGCGTCCCAACGGAACGTGATAAATCGATCCCCGAGAGGTCGATTTCTACCCGCTGATTCAGGCGGGTAGTGTAGACCTAGCCTCAGAGACTAACAAATTTATTTGAGCATAAGCTTTCGTGGGCTACAGCCCACTTCTTCGGATGCAATAATCCTGCTGCTGCAGATATGTCACCAAACATAAGTCATGCACTGCTCCCCACTGATACTCAGAGCACAATAGAGCTGAGGACCAGGGATGTAGACACTAGGAGACATATCAAAGATTTGTATTTACTCTTTGTATCAAATAACTATTAGTCTGTTTTTAATTCAGGCCACTGAATGCAGGTTTAAACTCCCAAACCAGAAGCTGTAAGTATATTTCATATATACCATAGTTTTGTACAGTATGATGCAGTATTCATTGTGTATGCTAAGCTAGGGCCCAGGCCAACACTAAAGACTCCTATTGACTTGAATAGAAGTTTAATCACACCCCAACTGAATTCAGATGATGGGCTGCTATACTTGTATTTCCATTTGAACCATACATCCTGTACTGTATTTGACTAGAATCTATAAAGTGAAAACATGCTATTCATGTGATGTATTACTTAACATGATTTGTTGATTCTTATATCAACTGTCTTATCAGCATTTGAACCATTATGTAAACATCCTTCCCCTTTCTCTTAAGTAGTTACAGTACTTAAGTAGTTACTGTATTTGATAGTGAAGTATCTAGTATTTAGATATCATTTTCTCAATGGTGATATACCAAGACAGGACTACCCACTTCTTGCCTCTCTCCACTAATGTAAGAAAAATAAATCCAATTTATTGTTTGTTAATATGGTTTTGATTCTTAGTATCCACATTGCGTTTGGAAAAGCCTTCCACAAGAAATCTGCTTAACAGCCATACACTGTTCAGCTATGCAGATGTTTAGCTGAACATCTGTAAAAATGCCTTTGAAAGTGCTGGTAAGTTTTTGCTGAACCTCAAAGATGTACGCAACTGTCAGCAATTCAAAATACTTGAATCTACTGGAGATTTTCTGACTTTTTGGAAAATAACACTAACTACCTTCTTCACATTTAGGCAATGTGGGAAAGCTAGAAAAAAATTGGGGAGAGGGGAAAAATGTTTGCTTCAATGTAGTTTCAACTCAAATCAATTAATACTAGCCTAGATGAAAGGCAGTTTTGTCTGTTGATTAACCACAAAGATTTTATGTAGTGAACAATACCCATCTTGAATCTACTGTACTGGTACTTTATTAAATACGTTTTTTTTTATTTAATTTTAAACACTGGAAGTAGCACCCTAGAAAAAAAGCCATTTCTTCATAATTTAGGTTCTGATCCACTATTTGACTAGAAAGCCTTTTTATTTTTTTGATAGCAAAGAACTTTAGAGCTTTAAACTCTAGTAATAACCCACAGTCAATTCAGCATGTAAACAACGATATGGTGCAAACAAACTGAGTCACAGCAGAAAAAGCAAATAAATAGATCTCTCGTAAGAGCCCAGTTCTGCAACTGACTATGCAGTGCACCTCAGCACTCACATGGAGCCCTATTGGTTTGAATGGTGGAGTTCTGAATGAGCATGGGGTGTGTGTGCACAATCAATTGCAGAATTGGTGCCTACATTATGAAAAGTGTTGAGCATATTTTGTTGTTTCATTGAACAATATATACCAGTTCCAAGCTATGTTTTACATCAATGCTAAGGACTTAGTTCTGCAAGTTGCTGGGCACTCTGGTCCCAGGCCTGCAAAGCATTTGTACACTTGCTTTAAGAACCTGTGAACAGTCCCATTGACATCAAAGGGACTACTCCTGTATTTAAAACTAGGAGCAAGTACTTTGATGGATCAGGGCCAGATTGCTCCACATCTTGCTAGCGGCCCCAATGTTTTTGCTTCTGCTATCCAAAAAACCTGCTTCTTCAGCATCCACTGCCACCTGTGGCTCTGCTCCTGCTGCCATTGAAATTAATGGTAAAGCTTCCATTTAGTTCAATGACAGTCGGGTGCAGGCCTCTTGGGTGATAAATCAAATTGCAACTTCTTAAACTTAACTTTACTCACCTTGTATTGTGAACATCAACCACCAAAATATTCCAGTGCTCCTGCACAAGGTCACTGGCCAGCTGCTCTATTTCTATGGTATTAGTCTTTAGACCTGCAAAATGAGAGATGAAACCAACTCTGTCAATATCGCAGAACAAAGTGAAAGGACGCAGAAGCACTCACGCATTAGAGAATGATATTTCACTTTGCACAGTTGACAATAAATATGCTTCACGGGACAATAGTTGTGAAACAAAGACTCACATACTTAGAGTTAGAGAAAAGTGTAGCTGTGCCCAAAACTTTGGAGACATCGTTCAGAAACAGCTCATCCTTCCCAAAATATTACCTATGTCGTGCTGCCACGATCAGTGAAAGGCTGGATTATTTGCCTCATGAGTGCTGGGCATACAAACTAGAGCTGCTTGGACACTTATAAATCTTGTACACTGAGTTCTTCAGAACACTTTCTAAATGTTTTTTTCTAGGAACCATAGGTGCTGGAACTACTGGTGCTGGGGGGTGCTACCGCACCCCCAGCTTGAAGTGGTTTCCACCATATACAGGGTTTACAGTTTGGTTCAATGGCTCTCAGCCTCCCCACTATACAAATTGTTCCAATGCCCCTGCCAGGAGCTGACTTCTTTGCTTGAACTGTGCTATTCTGTTCCTTTTTCCTCATTCTGCACTACCTCTTCAGTTTGTACACTCCCTGACAGTACCATAGATTGGATAAATCTGCAACTGCAGGCAGGATAGGGTTTCACTTATTTATTGTAAACCGAACAGAGATTGAATTTAAGAGTTTACTTCTGACCAGTGGTTAAAGTTAAATTGAAGTGGAGGGAGCTTGTCAATTTTGGTATCTGTCAGAGCGAGTCTCACTGTCACAGGTCGATGGGGTGTTATATCATCTTGTGGTGACAGAACGCAGCAAAGGGAAGAAAATGGGGATGAGAGAAGAAATGTATCCAAAATGAGTTAGTATCCCTAAGCATGCCTATAGCCAGGCATAAAAAAGGATATGTGTGCAGCAGAGTAGGGATTTACTGTCCTTATCTATAAAGTTCTCCACAACTCAGCTCCACTCTACCTATCTAACCTGTTATCTTATTGAAAGGTTGAGTCCTGCCTTCATTCTACCAATGATACCAGCCACCATAACCTCACAATTCTACTCTTCTCTGATAAGCCCTTTCTCCCATGCTGCCTCTTACTAGTGGGGAAAACTCTCAGTCAAAATCCATAAAGCCATTCACCCTACCCTCCAAGTTCCTCCACAAAACTCTCCTTTTCTGGAATGCATACAGTAAAGCACAACCTGATAATGGCTCAACAGGCAAAGAGCAGTGAGAATCACGCATATCTTATATTTATTTTTCAGTCTCCTACAATCCAACCTGCCTCATCCACCTATCACCTCTGGTCTTTTAAACTGTAAGAGCTTTAGTGAAAAGACTGTAATGTTTAGTGCAAAGACTGTAATGTTTGGACAATAACTACTATGATGGGCTCAACCTGGTTGCAGTTATAAGGCACTACTGCAGTGTAAACATTGCCCCATAATGATGGGCACATCACCACCCATCCATCAAATGTCATAATTTTGACTTGACCAGCATAGATGTGAAAATAAAAATGCGTGTTGTAGCCTGTAGGATGGTTTGTGTTAAGAAATAAGTAGAAGCTAGGTTTTGGGCCTAAGTTAGTCTAAGTGTAGAAGAGTATGGGAAATTGAAGTTTGCAGTGTGAGAAAGTTAGAGGTAAGTTGGAGACAGTGTGTTATGGGAAATTAAGAGTTAGCAAGGCCATAAGCCAGGTTTATATTACCATTATATTTTGGTTATAACTGGTTTGAGCAAGGTTTTTAATAAGTGCGCTTGAGAACTGTGAATGTTTTATTAAAATGCTATCTATATTGATAGCATGGGAAGGACATTGGTGCAGATATTAATTTAAATACTGTGTAATGTAGAAAGCCAATAAGAAGGTGGCAGAAATATAATTGTGGTAAAATTGAATGTTAATTAGTATTATAAAAGGAGTAGCCTTGCTAAATTGCAGAGGAGTTCTAATTAACATCAAAAGGGTACCATTAGGGTCCAGGATTATAAGGCTGTACTTCACGCTGTTGTCACTGGACTGATTACCCATTGATATGCTAGTTCATCTTTGAGTGTGAGTATAATTGTAGTGTTGTATAAGTAGTAATTGCATGCCTATTTGCTTAGCTAATCATTTTCCTTTTTAATAAAGTTGGGCTGTATTATTCAAAGTGTTGCCTAGTCATCCTCTACTAAATAAACCGACCTAGAGTCTTGAACCTAAAAACAAGGTTGGGTTCTATTGCACCCTTGTCTTTACTAACTGGAAACATATTAACATAAAAGTTACAGTGTGTTTGGAGGAAATCGCTTGTATTCTCCTACAGAAGAGACAGATGGAGACTTCCTCTTCTTCTGTCAGGCTCTGCTGTTTATCCTCCTACTGGCAGGAAGTATGGCAGTGCAAGAAACTCTCTGGTGAGGCACTGTCTCTTCCTGTTGCTCCTGCTTCAGCTTCCCTGCCTGATACTTTCCTCAACCACTGAGGAAGCAGAGCAGACCTCCTTCAAGCCAAGAAGGGAGAATATGGAGGGAGCTTTCCCTTTGCTTTTAGCAGAAGAGGGTGATGGTGTGCTCTGCTTTACTATAACCCCTGCATCTGACCATATTTCTCTGCCTATCCTTCTCATCACCTCTTAGGCCTTGCCTTCACTGCTAATAAAAGGGAGCAGCTGGGAGAGCGGGTGGGTGAGTGTGTATGTGCGCGTGAGAGAGAATTTCTTACTGCTGGATAACTAAAGCACAAAGTAAAAACACAGCAAAGATGAGGCACTTTAATTTTATTGAGAGGTAAGCTAGCTAAGGTCAACCCCAGGCAGGGGTATAATACTGACCGTGTCTACTTTACCTTGTGGTACAACTAAAGTGTCTTGTCTTCACTGCGTGTTTACCTCAGGATAACTGACACACACTAATTACCCTGAGGTAAAAACATACACCATTTTCAGTAGTGAAGACAAAGCCTTATTCATGTCTCTCTTCATACCTATTTTTCCACCCTCTATTTTTTCTCATATGTTGTGTGTATGTGTGTGGGTGTTGGGAGGGGAAAATGTTTGTTTCAAAGCATTCCCAAGGCAAATGCTCAGTTGTCCTGCTATATTATTCATTCCTGGAAATGGTTCCTTATAGAAAACTCTGCAAAGCTTTCATTTAAAATCAAACCACAATAGAGTGGGCCTGCTTTAAAAAAAAAAAGCCTGAAAGATGGGCAAGTGGTAACATTAATTCATATTAATTAATTCATATTGTTTCTTTCAGACATTTTAGTCTATAAAAGCACCTTGGCAATTGCTATCTCCTTTCCTACTCTGTCTTCATCTTTAAAAGTGTGACTGTGTACAGTCAAGGGACAGAATATTTTAGTTGTCTCAGTTACATTTTGTTAAAATCAAACTGGGAAGAAGCCTTCTGCTACTGTGTTCCCCCTGCAGCTAAAATAAAAATTAAGAGGATCATAACATGTAAGTGAACATTGTGCTCAGCTATTATCATATAAACACTAGGACCTTGTGCTTTGTATAATACACTTGCTATGTTAACACCTGAGGAGCTGTCTTCTTAAAAATGCTGTCTATCATGACAAGGCTTCCAATATCAATATCTTGTATACCAAGGCCCCAATAGTGAAATGCAGACCCCCCAAGGTCATCTGGTCAACTTGTGATTACAGCAGCAGCTTTAGTGCTTGGTGTTGTCCTACAGCTGTGGCAGGTCAATAGAAAAATGTTCTTTAAACACCATAAGCATCTGATTGTGCAATACCCTAAATCAGTGTCATTGATTATTCACACTGCTGGACTGCTCAAAGCTGGGGAAGTAATTAGGGCTTTTTGTGTGGATTATCCACAGAGAAAAGGTCAAATAACTACAAACAGTGCCAGAACGCAGGAGTCACCAAGGACCTCAGCATCCGTGATCAGTTAAGAAATGCTAAAGCAGGGCCTGATAATGATGTGCTTATGCCAGGTTCTACAGAATTTGATCATTCTGTCATAGAAATCCAATGAAGCATGAGTGATGGTTACTTTTTCCGTGGAAGCTTGCTTCAGGTCCCTGAAGCCCATCAAACAAGTTTGTCAGGGAAACTTGACTGAGAAGAATTTAAAAGGCAGTTTTTGTTCCAAGGGGAAAATTATATGTATACATTAAAGTAATTCATTGCCAAACAACTCTAGACAAATACTGTGTAATTTAGATCTAGGTAGCTGTTTTGTTCCACCTTTTTGCCCCACTGCAAAGGCGGCTTTAAGTTGCCAGGTCTCACTGTGTCTGCTCAGAGATCCCCTGGTTCTCACCAAAATACTTCCCATTTCAAATAAGTGGTCTGCAAAAAGAAGAGTCTTCTGCTGGTGACTTTTTTCCTGTTGAAACGTGAGAAGCAATAAAAAAAAGTCTCTGGATTTGTATGAGAATCTCCAACATTTGCTGAGTTTACAGTGATAACTGCTACTTAGCAATGCTTTGTAAATTTCATTGCTAAGACATGAGTGCACAAAAGCATTCCAATCCCATACAGGAACAGTGCCTTATAGACAGACACCCTTACACAATGTTCCTCATGTTGTAAGTTTCTCTCCTCTGCTCCAATCTGAATTGCACTTAAACAGTCTGAATGATATGACTGCAGCAATGGCTAGCTCCTTTTTTTGGTAGTAGTTCCATTCTATTGATAATTTAAAATGGATGATTATCCTGTGTTCCCCCCCCCCATTTTTTTTTTTTAGCCCAAGGGTGTTTAAAAATAGATGGAGGGTAGTTTGGAAAGATAGTGCATCAGGAGGAAAAGGCAATGGTCCTTCTTGGGCCTTTGGAAAATAAACCTCCATTGCTCAGGCAGAGAAAAAGCCAATGAAACAGGATTTACGCAAACAAAATGAAAATAAATCCAGTAGCAATAACCAGATTTAATAAAAAAAGAGACACTGAGCTAGAGAAGAGCAAGAAAAGGAGTTATATTTTAGGTTCGGAAATGGTTACAAATGTACAATAGACTAAAGGCAAGGTTAGGGCCAAATCCTGGGAAAGAGTGTTCAGTCTGTATAAATTGGATATGTGCCCATCAAAATATACTCTCAAGGTGCAAATGGAGATCCACATGGAATCCTCAACCCCGTCCTGAGCTGTGGCCATTACTACATGAGCTGCTGTTTGGCTTCTATTCAGTGTTTTGGCCCAGTGGATCTGTGTTGCATGTTGGCACACAAGGCGAATCTTCCACAGCCCATCCACAATCCACATGCCATTCTTCTACTAGTTTGGCTTCACAAAATGCAGGGGCATGTGGATTCTCCATTGTTTGTCCCCCCATCTCCCTCTCTGTGAAATAGAAACTTGATAAAAATAGTCACGCCACTGTGGCAAGACTCTATTTTTAGCAGACTAGCCCAAACAGATAGCAAGGGTATGTCTCCTCAAGTTGAAATTATACCATCAACACAAAGTGTAGACATATCCAACATTCCACTCACCCACAATATAAGTTAGATAAATACAGTAATACAGGAAATTCTAGTAACTCAATATACAATTAACTTGCCCACACTGATCCAGTCACATACAATGTTAATAACATTATTGCAACTCAGTATTTATAACATCATTACATATCAGCTCTAGTTCTGTCACAGACCCATCTCACTTAGGGAATTTTAATTTGCTGCACATTGGAATTGAACTGGTAGCTCATGTACAGAGAAAGATGAGAGGTGAACACCTTCGGAGTTATGAGCATACTGAGCCAGCTGTGGTTTGACCTGGCCTCAGAACAAATGACAACATGAAGATCATCTGTTATTTAGCAGTATAATTTAATATATTTATGTAACTATTAATAAACAAAAATGTGCAGATCTGTTTAAAAACAAATAGGTAATTGCTAGAAATCATGTAGGGTGAAATTCACTCCAGTGCAAAAAGCCTGCAGAATGGTTTAGGCACCATTTAAGCCTCAAATCAAGGACATGGAGTGAAATTCATCTGTGATGCAATGGGCTAACATGAGCTCCTATGTACCAATTAAGCCCCAAGAAGTGGCTGTGCAGGTGTTCTGCTGGTGGACCAACCAGCAGTAGTCCCCCTTCACCTCTTTATATGCTGTAAAAAGAGTTGTCAGTGCTGGCCCCGTGTATACTAGTGCAGAAAACCACAGTGAAGGCAGGAGAGAGAAGGGGCCACAGCTCCGTATTAATTTGCATGGATCTAATTGACCCAAGACTCGGTTCAGCTGCATGGAAAAGCTGAAATAGAAGCTGCGGGGGGTTGGTTTGCATGGCAGCCCTTTATACAGGGTGTGGGTTGAGGGAAGGGGAGATTTCACATCCTCCAACTGCTCTGAACTCCACCTGCACCCAGTCCAAATACTTGGGCTTTGGCAGGTGGAGAGAATTTCACCCTTTATGTGGGGTTCCAGTGTTGCATATGGCTTTGTGCTGTCCTTCTACCCTAGTGTGAACTTTGAAGTGGTTCTAACCTGTACTTAATCTTTGCTGGATCTAGTGGTATCTATCTCCTTACCTCCCTTTCCCACTTAACTGACAGGGGGATAATATTATAGCCCCCTTTTCACCCATATAATAAAAGAGGATTTTCCTTTTCAGTTCTATCATTGGCCCCCATTTTCAACAGTTTAAAATACCAAAATTGTGTGACTCTTCCATCAGGCTTTTCTTTTATTCTTCCCTAAGACTTATGTATTAAAACTGTACTGTAACTTATTGTTTCTACTAACATCTGTATTCTGATTTGTAGTCTAATAAGCACTCTTGCTGCAGATGGCATGTGTGTAGTTGCACTGAGGTGTAATACATCAACACAGCTTTTTAAACACAGAGCAATAATGTATTCAATTAGGCTGGAAATAAAACATCTAGTTTTCCTTACAATAAATCTTTTACTAACTCCTCTACATCACATGTTCACTGAGGAAATAATACATGTCATTCAGACTAAGGGTTATGGGAGACTGCTGAGGGAAACATGAAATTCTGGAGGTTTCAGCAGTCCTGTGAAATCCTGCAACATGGTAAGGGTACAAATTAGAAAAGGATGTAATATGTGACTAATGATACCTCTTGGGATATCTTTTGAGCCCATATTTACTGTTATGATCACTAGGTTCATTTAAACTGAGGAGTTGAAAAGTAATACCAGAGTAAGTGAAAACACCTCTGAGTTCATTAGATGTGGTTGTAATTTAAGCTCCAAAGGCATTTTCTTCTCTTTTCTGTCATTCTTCATATTTCGGTAAATGTGGCGTTGGAGCTCCTAATAAAAGTAGTCTACATCATGAGCACATAATCTACCATTCCTGAAAAACACATTTACACCTCAACATCTGTAGCAGTGCCACAGTCTGAAAGCAACCTAATTCACCCCAGATGTCACTTTAAAGGAAGTACTGTAGAACGGCTACTGTTCATTTTTTTTTTTTTGATGAGCTGTGCCCTCATTAATTTGAAAGGTATCAATCCTTTAAGGGTCACAAACATCTGCAAGCATGCGTCTGATGAAGTGGGCATTCACCCACGAAAGCTTATGCTCCAATACATCTATTAGTCTTTAAGGTGCCACAGGACCCTTTGTTGCTTTTTACAGATCCAGACTAACACGGCTACCCCTCTGATGCTTGTCTCCTTGAAATGTAAGTTATTGACTATTCTTCCCATACATCAGCCCATTCACACCTGTCTTATTAAATGTAGTTTCTATACAGCAGGGGGCTGGGACACTAGAGCATACAGTAGTGTTTATAATGGGCCAGATCTTTACCATAGCTATGTAAGAGTGCAAAGTGCCTGAGCTCTTTATTCACATATTAGTTGGCACCACACTGGCCCAATCAATCCTAAATATTCTGTGCCTGGTTCAAAAGGGAGCTGGGGGAACTGCAGTGTTCAGTGGTGCTTGTTTCACAATCAGGATTCATGGAGGATTCGCCCTCGGGTCCAAAACCTTATGTAAATACCCTCCCACCGAGCAGTCCTTTTTGTGGATCCCCCAACCTTCCCTCTCCCCTTGCAGAAGGGGCAGAGCGGGGTAGGGGGCTGAGAACTCCCACCGAGTTGCTGCAATGGGAGAGAGGCAAAATTGCCAGTTACTGGGGTAGTGGGGGGAAGAACAAACAGGGACGCTAAAGGCCAGATTCTAAACTGGTCAGCACCTACAGTTGGGGCCAGATTTTCACATGTCCCATTGTGACATTTCTGCCCAGATTTTCAAACGAATGCAGCATTCATTGCGATGAGCTCCCCTGCAAATGAATCTAGCCACTTATTCTGGTGTCTAAATAAGAACAGAGCTGTCTTCAAAAATCTCATCCTTATTGTGCATGCTGAACGTAGCCCTAAAATTTGGCCCTAAAAATGTCAAAGAACTGTGTTAATACAATGCAAGCATGTCTGGAAGTGAAAAATAAAAGCTTTTCATATGAACAGTTACTCACTTACATTTTACATGCTGCAGGTGGGTTTTTTAATGTATAGGCATTTCAGTGCCACTAGGATATTACTGTGATTGAAGCCATATAAGTACTTAGATTAAACTCACTCATTCCTATTGTATCTGAACAACTGTCCAGGCTTACTTTTAACTGATTAACTCAGAATCAGCAATGTTATGAATGTGCAATAGGGGCAAGTTACTGTTACTAGAACACTGACATTTTTATTTCCTGACTTTTCTAACTTCAGTGCTGAGTCCTTTGTTAATTCAACACTAAAGTCTTCACTCAGGCAAAACTCCCATTGACTTTAACTCCCATTGACATGAATAATGAATTCAGAGGATTTCATCCCTTCCTCGCTTTTTCGTTTCTGTCTAGTCTGTCTAGTCTATGATCCTGCCAAAGTTTACACATGTAGTCCTATCTGGTTTAGCCTGCTTGTTGAAGCGGTTTACTGGGGTGTGGCCACTGTCACATGCAAACAGCTACTTGGAGCCACAGGTGAGAGCTGAGTGTAGGTGTAGACCAAAGCAGATGAACTGCTTCTAAGGGCTTGTCTTCACTACAGAGCTAAATCGGCGCTGCTGCAATTGATTGCATTGAATTAGTGGGTCTAGGGAAGACCCGCTCAATCGATGGGAGAGCGCTCTTCCATTGATTTCTGTTCTCCACCTGAATGAGAAGCGGAAGCAATATCGGCGGGAGAGCATCTCCCATTGATGTAGCATAGTGTGGACCCTGCAATAAGTAGATCTAACCTACGTCGACTTGCGTTACACTACTAACATAACTCAAATTGCATAGCTTTGATTGACTGGCAGTGATAGTGTAGATCTGCCCTAAGGAGCATGACGTATTCCTCCAACAGAGGTACAGTAACTCCTTACTTAAAGTCGTCCCGGTTAATGTTGTTTCATTGTTATGTTGCTGATCAATTAGGGAACATGTTCATTTAAAGTTGTGCAATGCTCCCTTCTAACGTCGTTTGGCAGCCGCCTGCTTTGTCCACTGCTTGCAGGAAGAGCAACTCATTGCAGCTAGCTGGTGGGGGCTTGGAACCAGGGTGGACCAGTAGTCCTCCTATTAGCTCCCCGCTCCCCTAAGTTCCCTGTGCAGCAGCTGCCCAGCAGGCTAGCAATTGCCAGGAGTTCAGCTGTCCCTCCCACCACTGCCATGTGCTGCTCCTGCCCTCTGCCTTGGAGCTGCTCCCCGAGACTCCTGCTTGCCGTGCGGGGGGCAGAGGAGAAGGACGGGGGCTGTCAGAGTGTCCCCCTCCCCCTGCTCCTGCACCCCGCTTACCTCATCTTCCATAGGGGGGACACATGACAGGGCTCAGGACAGAGGGAGCTTGTTGGCAGCAGCTGTGGTCTCAGCAAGCTGATCTAATTAACAAGGCAGTGTACTTAAGAGTAGGGTCAGCATACTTAAAGGGGAAATGCGCCTGTCTCTCTCTCACATACGGTGTGTGTCTCTGTCTCTGTCTGCGATGCTGTCTCCCCTCCCTCCGTTCTTGCTGCCTTGTAGAGTGTGAGAGTTAACCCTCGAGGGCTCAGCCAATTGCTTGTTCATCATTTAGCAGTAAGGCATTCCCTGGGAAATATCCACCCTCTGACTCCTCCATCTCAACCAAGCTTCACAATCATCATCACTGTGTATCGGTATTAAATTGTTTGTTTAAAACTTATACTGTGTATATACTTAAACTTATACTATGTATATACTTAAACTTATACTATACTTACACACACACACACACACAGTATAAGTTTTAAACAATATATATAATATTTATAATATAGTCTTTTGTCTGGAGAAAAAAAATTTCCCTGGAACCTAACCCCCTCATTTACATTAATTCTTACGGGGAAATTGGATTCGCTTAACATTGTTTTGCTTAAAATCACATTTTTCAGGAACATAACTACAATGTTAAGTGAGGAGTTACTGTATTACCTCTCCCTAATATCCCCCATACACCTCTATAATACTGGGACTATTCATATGTATAAAGTTAAGCACTTCCATAACTGTTTGCTGATTGGAATCATAGACTGTAAGGTCTTTTGGGCAGAGACTTGTCTTGTGGTACCATATTTATGCACACATTTTTAGCATCTAGCATATTTTTGGACACTTTGGGCCTGATCTTCAAAATTGCTGAGCACCCACAAATCCCACTGAAGTCAATCAAAGTTACAGGGGTAGTACCTCAGACAATCATCGCATATGCATGCATCTAGCTAGCTATAAAATATGTTGTATTACTTAAAGTGAATTTTAAATGATATGGAAATATTTAAATTCAATCTGTAAAATTTTGCTTTCTAATTTGAAAAACTGGACATGTAAAAATAAAATATAAACAGAACTGAAGAAATGAAGGAAAGAAACCAAGTCCACCTTTCTGAGTCAAGAAGGCAGTGAATCAAATGATTGTGCCAAAAAATGTGTGGAAGCAGCTGTATTTTCTTTTGTAATGCAAAATCTTTCACTGTGGTATTTCCAAAATAATTTTCTAATGCTCATGCTGTGAATTTCATGAGATACAATCCATAAAGGGATGGCAGAGAGGAAAAGGGAATGGGGAGGAAGGTTGAGCTGACAGTGCAGTTTTTTTCCTGTGACAACTATGTGTATTCATAAATATTTTACAAGTGCAGCTTTCAGACTAGTAAGTTTTACTGCCACATTAATGCAGTTTGCAAGTTTATAATCTGGGCATTTGTGGGTTGTGAATGTCCAGTATTTTGAGAATGATGACGGTAAAATGTTTATGTTTCGAATATTTTCTTTCTGCTTATTAGACTCTGTATAATATAACAACCTTGCTTCTGGTGTAACACTGCAATTCATCAGTTCCTAATTTCATGGAAGGAAATCCATAAATACCCTGTCTAACATGCTGCATGCTTCAATACAATGTTTTTCATGTCTAAGAACAGCACAGAGGAATCTTCGAAGACTTGCAGAAAATGGTGTCGCCTTTCTATATTAATTACATTTCATCAGCACTGTTGGACTTTTAAAATGAGGCGGATGCAAACGTATTTCAGAATTGGGAGTGACTGTGAGCAAAGGCCCAATTTACACTCAGCGGTTTTAGCAAAATCCAGCCTGGGGAAAGGAAAATAACATTATTTAACATTAACATTATTTTTATTGCTGGTTATGCAGGATGATTTAAATATTTTTGTGCAAAATGTTGTGGCTCTTCTTGCCTATTTTGGAAAAACCAGCTGGAGAAAGAGGATGATCGAAGCATCCTAGACGGAGTATTGAATCATTGTGGAGAGGGGGAAGTAGAAATGACAACTATGCTCAGAGCTTGTTGGCCACAGGGTATGGAACTGTGAGGCGAGCAGGAGCCAAACATACCTGCAGATATTTCAGGCCTAGAAATAGTGACAAACTTGAAGGGGATTATATGTCTGATAAAACTGGGGAGTTTGGTTGTTTTATAACGAGTTCTTCATCCAGCATCTTAATTCTGACACGAGGAAGGTATAAAAATAGTGTAAGGGGAAAACATTGAGAGGCAGGAAGGAACATTCTGCTCTCAGAATTTCTAAACCATCATGAGACACCATTTGTGCTAGTCCTTTATAGCAGCTTGTTTTAATCTTTCACATGAATCCCTCTCATTGCAGGAAAGCCAGCCCTATCCTACTTGCTGAGCATTCTCAGAGGTGAGGAAAGGGAGTGTCATGCCAATAGCAGGGGACACGTTTGATTTAGAACATCAGGGCTCTGATGCACTAATTGACAAAAATTAAAGCTTCCCTCTCCTGGCGTAACCCACAAGCAAAGCTGATGATGGAAACTCTCCATGAATCGGGCACAGTAGGACTCACTAGCACAAGCAGGTGCCATTTGCACTTCCCTCCACCAGCCAGGGTGAATCTAGTCCTGTGAATGAATATGTCAAAAATCAGTCTTCCAACAAACCTAATGCCTAAATCCTGGTCTGCTTACTGCCAGAGCCTAATCCTGCTGAGGTATGCTCATGTGACAAATCCTGCAGCAGGCAGCAAAGTGGCCCTTATTATCTGACCATATACATTTCAGTGAAATGGACTGCACACTTGAAAACTGATACACACATCCACACCACACAATTCCTTGCACTAATTACATCGGAAAGCACTGTGTATGCTCTTGTGGATAATTTTAACTTTAAGAATAAAGCCCTGTCAAGTGCAAATCCTTCTTCTTTCAATTGTTTCTAACAAAAAGGATAAAAGTAGTCAAGTGCTTGTTACAGTAACTCAGGAAAACTACTTTAAAACTGATTGAATCAATTTTCCTTTATCTTGTTACCTCCGACTCTGGCAATTTAAAGCAATTCAAGCTGACTAACTGCAATCTGTGAGTCTGACATTATATCCATACATCTTTTTCTGTTTGCTTTCCATTCCAAAATTTCTTCTATACACGCCTTGGTGTTAAACCTTCAAGGGAAATAATTAGCCACTTGATATAACATAGTTTTATACATTAGAGTGTGAAAGGAAACATCAATGTAGCGCAAGTAGAGTAGGGGCATTAGGGGACGAGAGCTAAGAACAACTTAGCTTAGAACAACGCTTCCTTAGCTCTCGTCCCCTAACGCCCCTACTCTACTTGCGCTACATTGATGACATCTTCATCATCTGGACCCATGGAAAAGAAGCCCTTGAGGAATTCCACCATGATTTCAATAATTTCCATCCCACCATCAACCTCAGCCTAGATTAATCCACACAAGCGGTCCATTTCCTGGACACTACTGTGCTAATAAGCGATGGTCACATAAATACCACCCTATACCGGAAACCTACTGACTGCTACACTTACCTATATGCCTCCAGCTTCCATCCAGGACACACCACACGATCCACTGTCTACAGCCAAGCTCTAAGATATAACCGCATTTGCTCCAATCCCTCAGATAGAGACAAGCACCTACAAGATCTCTATCAAGCATTCTTAAAACTACAATACCCACCTGCTGAAGTGAAAAAACAGATTGACAGAGCCAGACGAGTACCCAGAAGTCACCTCCTACAAGACAGGCCCAACAAAGAAAATAACAGAACACCACTAGCTGTCACCTTCAGCCCCCAACTAAAACCTCTCCAGCGCATCATCAGAGATCTACAACCTATCCTGAAAGATGATCCGTTACTCTCATAGATCTTGGGAGACAGACCTGTCCTCGCTTACAGATAACCCCGCAACCTAAAGCAAATACTCACCAGAACCACACATCACTGAACAAAAACACTGACCCAGGAACCTATCCTTGTAACAAAGCCCGATGCCAACTCTGTCCACATATCTATTCAAGTGACATCATCATAGGACCTAATCATATCAGCCATACCATCAGGGGCTCGTTCACCTGCACATCTACCAATGTGATATATGCCATCATGTGCCAGCAATGCCCCTCTGCCATGTACATTGGCCAAACCGGACAGTCTCTACGCAAAAGAATTAATGGACACAAATCTGACATCAGGAATCATAATACTCAAAAACCAGTGGGAGAACACTTTAACCTGTCTGGACATTCAATGACAGACCTGCGGGTGGCTATCTTATAACAGAAAAACTTCAAAAACAGACTCCAACGAGAGACTGCTGAGCTGGAATTGATATGCAAACTAGATACAATCAACTCAGGATTGAATAAGGACTGGGAATGGCTGAGCCATTACAAACATTGAATCTATCTCCCCTTGTAAGTATTCTCACACTTCTTATCAAACTGTCTGTACTGGGCTAGCTTGATTATCACTTCAAAAGTTTTTTTCTCTTACTTAATTGGCCTCTCAGAGTTGGTAAGACAACTCCCACCTGTTCATGCTCTCTGTATGTGTGTATATATATCTCCTCAATATATGTTCCATTCTATGCATCCGAAGAAGTGGGCTGTAGCCCATGAAAGCTTATGCTCTAATAAATTTTTTAGTCTCTAAGGTGCCACAAGTACTCCTATTCTTATTACTTTGCAAGATTGCTCAAATTACTTCACTTCACATCTTATTCTAGGCTGAATTTATACATACTTAATTATGTGTTTGCTAGCTATCAGATCAAGTGGTTGTTTAATTAGATTAAAGTCTCATAAATTTAGAAGTGTAACCAATAAGGCAGCAAGATCTCAAGTCATGCCGCTCTTCATGTGCCCATGTTAGAGTATCCTCCCAACACTTTTGGGGAGGAGATTGGCCTTCCTGTGGTCCTTGAATGCGTGCTATAGTTCTTCTCTCATTTCTTCTTCAGTCTCCTTTAAAGTCAGAAGACAGTTTCCTTCTCTAACACGCTACAGTGATTGCCTAAATCACCATGGGTGGGATCTATGAAGGGACTTAAGTATTGCAGTACTGAGGCCTGGTCTACACTACACAGGTCGGCATAAGCTGCCTTACGTCGACCTAATAATGTTTTTGTCTACAAAACCAGGTCCCTTTCGCCGATGTAACTCGCCTGCTACATAGACTTAATTACTCCACCTCCGCGAGAGGCATAGCACTTAAGTCGACGTAGTTAGGTCGACGTATTGGCAGTGTAGACACTGCATTGCTTCCGTCGACTTAACTGGTCTCCAGGAGGTGTCCCACAATGCTCCGCTGTGACTGCTGTGATCACCATTCTCAGCTCCACTGCCCAGAAGCCAGGTACACAGGAAACAGCCCCTCCCCTGTTGAAGGACTGGGAACTTTTGAATTTCCATTTCCTGTTTGTTTGGCGTGGAGAACTCACCCGTTATCATGCCAGCTTCACGCTCCAAATGTGCTCCGCCTGGAGTACACAGGTGGTGATGAATCTTCTGAATCTGTGGGGAGAAGAGCACAGGTCCAATCCAGCCATAGAAATATAGACATCTATGAGCAGATTGCTTGGGACATTGGGGAGAAGGGCTACAGCTGGGCTGCAGGGGTCGGCATTGGCCTCAGAAACCACAAGAATCGGGTGCTGGAGAGCAGCAGTGACAGCAGGGGTGGGGTAAGGGGGAAGGAAAATGTTGTGGTGGTCACATGCTACCGCATGACCCCCCCCCAGTGCCGCTTCTGCCAAGGCTTGCAGTTTGGGAGGGGGAACGCTGGTCCCCAACCTCCAGACAACTTCCACGTTACAAAGGGGAGGTGGTGTGGCCCCCTGGCAACCGCCGGTTCTGCCACAGGTTGCCCACCCAATGCCGCAAGGGGTCTGGTGCCCCTGGCCCTGAGCCATACTCACCATGGCTGTGACATCAAACCAGTTCAATGTATACCTTGTAGAAATGAAAATGTTCTGCTTTACACCTGTGTGGATTTGAGGGAGTGATTTTTATATAGCAGCTCTGCACTAGACCCCAGGTTGCACTGACAATAGTTCCTTTCTGCTTTGCATGGTTTGCAGCTGAAAGTGTGGCCTTCAGCTCTTCCTTCACACTGGTGGAGAGGCTCTCCCAGATAAGACAAAGGTGAAAGAACCTGTGGTGACATGTTTAATGAGATAATGAACACCTCTAGGACAGTGGATACTAGGCAGAGGATGTGAAGGGTTGCTCTCTCTGAAAACTGGACATGGACATTATGAGCAGGAGAGCAGCCCAGGAGAATGAGCGTGGCACACAGCAGGAGATATTGGGGATTCTGAAGGAACAGACAGACATGTTGAGGCATCTGAGTGACCTTCAGGAGAAACACCTTGATGCTCGACTCACTCAACAGCCCCTTTAGAACGGCATTCCAAAATCGTTGTAGTCCCTCTACCCTCCCCACCCCACATATACACATTCCACAAGGCAAGTTGTGTGTGGGGGAGGATTTGCAATATCCCTTCCACTGAACCCTGGGGGAGGGTGCCAAGAATAACAGCCACGCATAGGCAAGGCCACTGTCCGTTTAAAGACAAGATGAATGAGTTTTCCGCCTCTCAATTTTATTCCACTGTCTTTCCAAGGTTTAATTCTTTGTCAGATCTTTCTGTGTGTATATCTGTGTGCAATAAAAGTCCATGTCTTGAAAATGAAACCATCTTTATTAATTCAAAGCATGGGAAGGAGAGAGATAGTGAAACTGAGGTATGGGGGGGAGGGTTTGTGCCCGAGAAAGAAACACAGCAGTCACAGCAAGGTTCAGACTATGGGTAGGCAAAATACAGAAAAGCAGCGCACATTACTGTAGGTCATTACTAAAACAGGTTTCCAAAGCTTCCCTCAGACGCATTGTTCCACACTGAGTTCTTCTTATAACCCTGGTATCTGGCTGCTCAAACTTAGGAGGCAGCCTATCCACCTCCACGCCCCATCCCATGGAAACTTCTCTTCCTTTGCTTCACAGATATTATGAAGCACACAGCAGGCAGCTATAACCATGGGGATATTTTTTTCACTGAGGCCTAACCTTGTACGGAAACTGCGCCAGCAACCCTTCAAATGGCCAAAGGCATATTCAACCACCATTCTGCACTTGTGGAGTCTATTGTTGAACCACTCCTTGCTACTATCCAGGTGTCTGGTGTACAGCTTCATGAGCCATGGGAGTAAGGGGTAGGTTGGGTGTCCCAGGATCATGAGTGGCATTGCAAAGTCACCAATGGTGATTTTGCGATCTGGACAGAAAGTCCCTGCTTGCAGCTTTCTGAACAGATGGGTGTTCTTAAAGTTGCATGAGTCCTGCACCTTCCTGGACCATCCAACACTGATATCAGTAAAACACTCCCGGTGATCCACCAGTGCTTGCAACACCATATAAAAGGATTCCTTTCTGTTTATGTACTCTTTGGGAATATTCATTCTGTTTTTTGCCCCACCGCAGTTAGCGAACCCCATCGTAGCAAAACCATTAACTATGTCCAGGACCGGCTTCAGGATTTTGGCCGCCCCAAGCAGCCAAAAAAAAAAAAAAAAAAAAAAAATCTGCGGCGGCAATTCGGCGGGAGGTCCTTCACTCCGAGTGGGAGTGAGGGACCTTCCACCGAATTGCCGCCGAATAGCTGGACCTGCCGCCCCTCTCCGGAGCGGCCACCCCAAGCACCTGCTTGCCAGGCTGGTGCCTGGAGCCGGCCCTGACTATGTCCTGCAAATTGCCCAGAGTCAATATCCTTCTTAGATGAAGGCAATTAATGGCCCTGCATACTTGGATCACAGCAACCCCCACGGTGGATTTACCAACTCCAAATTGATTCCCCACTGAGCAGTAACAGTTTGGCGTTGCAAACTTCCACACAGCGATTGCCACTCGCTTCTCCACTGTCAGAGCAGGTCTCATTTTAGTGTCTCTGCACTGCAGGGCTGGGGAGAGCTCTGCACACAGTTCCTGGAAAGCAGCCTTGCACATATAAAAGTTCTGCAGCCAGTGCTCATCATCCCATACCTGCATAATGATGCGATCCTACCAGTCAATGTTTGTTTCTTGGGTCCAGAACCGGCGCTTCACTGAGTTCAGCTGGTGTGCAACTGTCAACAGCAATCGGGAATTGTTTCATTCCATGGTCCATGGCAGGGCTACTTGAAGGACATTGCCATGTTCCATGCGGTGGTTCCTCTCATGGCTCTGTAAATAGTGCAGGATAAGGCATGTGGTGTTTGCAACTCTAACTACAATAGTGCACAGCTGAGTGGGATCCTTGCTTCTCTGCAAATGGTGTACATGTGGCTATGCCATCCTTTTGAAAAAAAGTGCAAAATATAATGGGTTGCAGATGAAGTCAAAGGAGGGAGAAAACTGCTTCATGGCACATTGAAGCCACCTTCATAGTCACGCCTGTGATAGTTTTGGTCCCATGAGGCATTGCAAGCCCTTCCCAAAAAACCCTGCAGTGAGTTGCACTATGGGATAGCTACCCACAATGCACTGCTTTCTGCATTGATGCAAATGCTGCTAGTGAGGATGCACTCCACCGACAAAAGGAGTGTGGTGTGGACATGCACAACCAACTTAATTACTATGGTGGCTGGATGTCAACTTAAGTTAAGTCGACTTAAGTTTGTAGTGCAGACATGCCCGGAGTGTCACAGTGCCCAACCTTCAGGCACCTAGAAAATCACAGGAACACCCTATGATCCACAAAGCTGCGTTAGGTTCCCTCTATGAATGGGGAAAGTTTGGCGCCTAAGAATGCACTCCACAAAAGCCAGCATGCTAAGCGGGGAGCGGTCCAAACTAACCAACAGGAGATGTCAACCAGAGGGGTGTCTTCTAAGACTCTCTCAGAGACAGAAGCCTAAGACCAGGCTGTAGAAAGTTGCCTAGATCTATTTAGCAATCCAAAATGGGAACCTAGTGCCTGGAGTCAACCAGCTTAGGTGCCTATACTGCTTTTCCAGGGAATAAGTTTAATTCCCCTCTCTACCAGATGGGGAGAAAGGATATGAACAGGGGGCTCTCACTTGTAGAAAAGTGCACAAACCACTGAGCTATGGGATGTTTTTATGTGGGGCTTCCTCAGTCTCTCCTGTTGAAGCTTTTCCACTGTGGCTAAGTAATGAAAGAGTGATTGGAGCAGGGGATCTAGACTGAGGGTTTCTCACCCCTCAGGTAGGTGCCCTTATCTCTGGGCTACAGAGTCATTCCCTCTCTCTCCCGCTCCCCCATGGCTCCCTCCCAATGACTCTTCCACTGTGAGTAAATACTTAAATAGTATTGGTCGAGAGAGAGGGGGAATGACTGTAACCCATTGGTTAGGGTACCACACTGGGCCCTGCATGTGAGTTAGGCAGCTGAATGCCTGTCTTCCCCTGGTTTGTGAATCACTCTGGGGCTTAGGTGGGAAATAGGCATTGGGAATACCTAGAGTAAGACAGCAGTGTGCATGCTCACAGCATAAATTTAGGCACCAAGAGAACTTTAACCCTAAACAATTTAGGTGTTGAGTGAATTTAGGTGCCTACAGGGTTCGGTGGGAGTTTTATGGATTGCAGTTGAGCGAAAACTGGGATTTAAGTAGCTAAAATGGGGTCATAGGTGGCTCAGTACTTTCATGGATCTAGCCCAAATCCAGCCTCATGTAATAGCAAAGTTTATTGGCATAAGACAGAAAATAGAGGGAAAATCATAAAATAAATAACAAAAAGTCCTGTGGCACCTTATAGATTAACAGATGTATTGGAGCACAAGCTTTTGTGGGTGAATACCCACTTCGTCAGACGCATGGCATAAAATAAATGATAGCTAAACACTGGCAAAATTAAACTAATATTGTTATACATATCCCCAGGTAGGCAATATATTCACATTACCCAATGTGGATATATTATATATGGCACAGCAGAAAAATCCTTGATTAAAAGTTTCTAATGCAGCTAAATGATTTAGCAACCTAAATCCTATTGACTTTCAATTAGACTTAGGCTTTTACATGCCTACGTCACTTTTGAAAATGTGCAATAGCTGTTTAAATCACTAATGCTTTGCAATGCAGAGTGGAGAAATGCCTAAATACCTTTACAAATCTGGGCCTGGGTTCATAGTAATTACATAAAGTTCAGATATTGAATACAATATTACCAGTATCTGGATATCTGGTTTTTAATCTACCAAAAGAACAAATAAAGGAAAAGACTGCTTCACCTATCATATTGTCAGCCTATTGAACTTGTTATTGAATTTTAAGCAAGGCTAGAGAATTTTATAACCATTTGTAATTGTGCATAGAGGGGATAAGGTTGATAAAATTCCATGCTTCAAGGAACATCATCCAATTGGCTTTGTGAATCACAGGGTTTATCTTCTTCCTCTGAAGCACAAAATATTGGCCACTGCCAGAGGAAATAGGATATTGGATTTGATTACTCAGTTTGGTCTGATCTAGGTTGGCCAATCCTATGTTCCTACAGAAGTTTATTGAGATTATGTAAAAAGGACCAAACATGGAAAGAATGATGTCATGTAGTTTTTATCAATAGAACAAATCACTTTAGGTGTATATTTTAAATAATACATTACCATTCAGGTAGGTAATACAAATCTTGACAAAAGTAAAAAGTGAACTTAGGCAATACTTTCAAACGTGGATGCCTATAGCTGAGTACCTATATCTATATTTTAGCACCAAAATGACGTGCTTGATTTTCAGAGGTGCAGAGTACCTACAGCTCCCACTCAAATCAAGGAAAAGCCCTCTGAAAATCAGACCCTTTGACCTAACTGAATTTATGAGAGGTTAAGACTGTGCCATAAAGCTGAAGTTTTAAATTCCATTTGAGATTTGATATGTCCCATTTTCTCATAAAACTTTTTATCTATGAAACACTGCTGCTACGGGGGAAGAGGGGAGGGAAATGACTCAGTAATGTCATTTGGGTTTGAGCAACAGAACCACATTTAGAAGAGAGCATTTAGCTTGCATACATGCATTCTTAAATCTGTCAAAGGGGGGTCATATACTTCCCTCATAAATCTATAATGATAGCACCATTACACATAATCGTTTGTGGTTTTCTTTGGTCAGCAAATAGAAAAGTGAAGAAAGTAAATGAACATATGTACACCATCAATGTCCACCTTATATATCTTAAGATATCTTGTAAGGGCATATCAAAATAGTTCTGTATATTTAAAACAACAGTCTTATTTGACAGGATGATTTCCCAGGCAATAATTTTCCCAGGTAATAATCAGAATGTTCTTTTTTATGTAGGGTCCAGGAGGCCAAAAGAGGAAGGAAGCTTCTATTTAAATTCAATTTGATAAAGAGATATTGGTGTATAATATGGGAGGCAGAAGAAAGGGGGGGGGGAAGTGGAAAGAGAATTGTCAACTTCAGAAATTTAATTTGAACCCATAGTAATTCTTCCATTACCAAAATTATGGGCCTGATCCTTGGGTTCATGCTAACTGCATTGCAATACTCCAGTGGTACAAAGCAGCCAGAAAACTGGCCTCATTGGCTCTCTGATGTTAGATGCATACTGTATTATTCTGGAACTAGTTACCTAGATCCTGACCTTCCTACCCATATTCCACAAAGTGGCATAAACTATGAGGTAAAAATAACATTTCCCTCTATTATTTGCCATTGTTTATCCTCCTACAGTATTTAATTTAAATTCAAACTGGTTCTCCTCAAGGAACTGAACTAGAACATGGTTAGCTGGCCAGGTTAGTTTGAGCTAAACTATATTCAACACCTCATTCAGAAGTGCATGCAAGACCTGCTTCTACCAAAGCCAATAGCCAAGCTTCACTGTTAACCTAGAGCTACCACTTATGTCTTAATTTTTTATTTTTCTCCATTAAATATTATTGAAATGAGGCATGTTACCACATACTTAATCATATTTTCTATTAATGGCGACGTTACAGGTTCAGTACATCTCTTGCGTAGGTTGCCCCAGCTCAGCGGCATTGCATTTGCCCACCTGATCCAATGAAAGTCACTCCAAAAGTGCCAACTAGGGAACATTCTCTGAGGGTTTGGTAGGGCAAGGAACCTGGAGGTGCTGAGGATGGGAGGAAAAGATGCTCTCATTGCAAATTATGCTACCACTTACACCCCTATTTACATCAGTGCTGAATGTGGCCCTCTGATTATGATTTTTAAGGAAAAAGGAGTCTGATCAACTCTACTTCTGAAGAAAGCTTAGTCTCAGTAAGTTCTTGAAATTGTGTCTTCTTTTCACTCAACTGAAATGCCAAGCCTGTTATTACCTCACTACTTTTTAAAGTAGTTCACTTTATTAAGCTCCATCTGTGAAGTGAAAGGGAATACAATTGTTGAAGTAAGCTTCTTCTCACTTGACAGGTTGCAGGTTACAAATGTAATTATCATGACATATACTGACAATTTCATAGGATAATCCTCCAATAGATACTGTGCTGCAGCCAACACATGTTAACACATTTTCTTGGTATACTGATTAGAACAGAAACAATATCTTCATTGCCGTGGGCACATTAGAATCAGGACAGACAGTGGTGGTAAGAGAAGGAGGTTGCAACTTTCTTAAAATTAAAGAGGATAAACACAATTTATAGATGTAGGAAATGGATAACTGTTCCTTGCAGGCTGCATGCTATCCAGTCTCTCCACACATCATACATTGTTTAGATAACATGGCAATAGACACTATTTAAAAACATTATATAGGCGAAGTAAAAATTAAAACACCTGCATAATATCCCCCCCCACCCAAGACCTAGACCAGTTCCTAGACTAGGCACCCGAGGCCACTCTGACACAGATAATTGTACCAGCAGGACCACCAGCTTTCCCCAGTAAATGTGTACTCATCCACAGATACCACCAGGTTTGTACCCTGGGGCTGAGATGTCCCCTTGATGGTGAAAGATGATTGTTCCCTTGCTCCCTTAACTTTGTTCCTAGATTAAGGAAACCCAGAACTGAGTGTCCAATATGACACCATTTTTATTCCCCTCCTCCAAAGGCTACCCACCACCATTTAAAGCTAATCACTCAGTTAACTGCAAGCTTTATTAGGATTGTGTTCTAGGCCCCTACATGCAAGCACATAGAGGAGTTCTTGGTCCCAAAGAACAAGTGGATTTAACTCTCCTATCAAATTCTGTTCCCAGCACTGTCACTGATTTGCTGTTTTACCATGAAGATGCCATGTAAATCTCTCTGTGCTACAGTTCACCCTCCTGTGAAATGGTGATACTAATACATAGCTCCCAGGAGCGTGTGAGGCTTAATTACTTAATGCTTGTGAATTCTCTGAGATCCTTGGATCAAAGACGTCATATATCAGTGTGAAATATTATTACTGGTAGGCAAACACACTTACCAAGCAGTCTGGGAAAGCATCAAGTAGCTCACTTGTAGCCACACAGTACTCAAATATTTGTCTATTTTTATAGGCAGAGCAGAGCCCCATCAGAACAAGAATGTGACAATAAACTCATATGCTGTGATATTTATATGGTGCAAATAAACAATATTCTGAAGGTATTTTGAAGGCAATGGAATAATTGCAAAATGTAGGTATTTCCAAGATACCATGGCATAGTTTAAGACTGCTAGATTATTTAGCCCCACCTGACCAAACTACACTCCTAAGACTAATGTCAAGAAAAGAAACACATCAGCTGTAGAATAATTTCTAAATCTTAATAGATCAGGGAAAGTGATGACTTTCGGATGGAGCTGCCTGTGGCCATGGGAGAGGAAAGAAGTCCCAAGAGGGACTGACTTTTGGTAATCTTCTATCCGGAAGATGTTCAAACTGTTTGGATCAATATCCTATGGTAAACTGGCAGTCTTTCAAGGTAGGGAGCGCTGTTTTTCTGTTGCTCGTAGCTGCCATGAATTTACTGGAAGCACTGAATCATACTCAATTAGTAGTGCCTTGGGTTATTTTTAGGTTGTTTTTATGCTTTTATAGTATTTCCTAGTTTTATAGTAACTAGTATTTCAAATATTTCATTACTATCTGGCACAATGATTTTTCTGTAAGGTATTTTAAATACAAAGTGAATATCTCTTCAAATATATTTTGACTTAATGCCATATCAACCAAATGTATGGATAATAAACTTTCTTTATATAACTCAGTTAATCAGTTAATGGATTTGCCATTAGCTAGTACATGCTGCACCTAAACTCCCCAAAGATAATTAAATGATATCTATTATAATAATTGCACAATTCTTCAGATCAAATTAAAATTTACATTATTTCTACCAGCAGGAAACAGGAAAGTATTAAATGTTTTAAATAAGTGTCAACTCTCAGTGGAAAACTTCTTTGCTTATAGTGTGTTTGTTCACCACATGGTGTAATGCCTCAGAAGATGCTAGATCAGCAAAACTGAGGAATTTGAAATATAGCATACATTCATCTGCCGCCAAATTCAACTGTGCCATGTGTAAAAATCCTGAATAGCATCAGTTAGTGTAACAGAAATTTAGAATTGGGTATTAAAAATACTTAACCTTCTATTAAAAACTCTAATTATGACCTTCAGATTAACCCCTATGCTACTACTTGTCACACAACATATATCATTTTAATGGAAAAATATGGTATTTCTGATTGTCATTTAATGTACAATACAAGAAAGTTATGGGCCTGAACCTACTCCTACAGAGGTCAATGACAGTTTTGCCATTCCCTTTAATTAGAGCAGAATCTGGTTTTATGGTACTGGAGTTCCATTTGCAGTAATGAATTAATATAATTAGTAGCAGGGTTGGCCAGAAAATGAGAACTATATTGTCAAAACATTCTGAGGTTTTGGAATTTGTTTTTGTTCCAGTGCAGAAGAAAACCAAGATCTTTATCTTGCTTTTTTATTAAAAGAACAACTGACCCCAGAATAACCAATAATATGGTGGAAAGGGCACTCACCTGTGGGACATAGGAGAAACAGATTCAAATTCCTGAGCTGAATCAGGCAGAGCAAGGACTTAAAGTTGGGTCTCCATGTCCCAAGTGAGTGTTCTAACCACTGGGCTATTAGCTATTATGAGATAAGGTGGTGGTTGTGGTGTCTGTCTGTCTGTCTATCTCTCTCTCTCTCTCTCCAGAAAATCCACCCTAGAGCAATACGTTTCAATCAATTGGTATTTTCTGACAAAAGTTTTCATCAAAAAGTTCCTGAGTAGTGCCACTTAGTAGGTACTGAAAAACTTGAAGAAAAAAAGAATCAACCCTCTGGCTCATGAGTTTGGCACTACACATAATACTTTCATTAGCAATAATTGCAATGATAAACTTTTGAGCAGAAATGTATGAAACGGATAAGTATGTTAGGCAAAATAGAGCTTTCAGATACTTGGTTATGAAGTCTTAACATTGCATTTCAGGCCCTCCAAGTCATATAGCCCTTTGGTGTTGAAAGCTTACTGGCGAGGAGGAAAACAGTATTTCCTACCTCAGGTTTATATGTTGTAGATGAGTTTTATGCAGGAGAAGCGATAGGAGTCAGAGATGGCTACCTTGTTAGCATTCTCCTCAGGAAGGCCGAAGACTGATGGGTAAGGAGCCTGAGCTGTCTTCTTAATCCCATAGGTGGTTTCTCCAGGTAATGGTTGAGGTTCACCATTAGGGCAATGTGGGGAAACCTGTACAGATGATGCTTAAACAGAACCTGCTTTATGGCTAGATAGAAGAATCCAGGGTGTCAGGCATATTTTGTTGGCATCAAATTCACATTTAAAAATGCAGACGCCACAGAAGTGGTATTGCTATTCTGGCAATCTAGCAGTGGTGTATTGTGTTGGCCTGTGGGGACACAAGTTGGTACTAAAATTCACGAAGTGAGGCTTAAGAACTCAGAAGAGTCCTCACATACTCTAGCCCAGTGCTTCTCAAAGTGATGGTCCGCGGACCGGTGCCGGTCCACAAGCCATTGGCTGCTGGTCCACAGCGAGTTTCCTCATAAGAGCGTCGAACAGGATAATAATATGGCACCGGTCCCTGGCACATTGGGAAAAAAAATTGCTGGTCCCCCACATGAGATAGCTTGAGAAGCACTGCTCTATCCCACAGAGGAAGGAGCACCAGATTTCTCTCATCTGCAACCCTTAATGGCTGGTGCTCAGAATAACACTGACAGGCTCTGATGTGAAACATATGCAGCCCTCTTCAGGAACAAGGGTTATTGTGATGAAGGGTCCAAAGGCAGTGGTGTCTGATGGAGTAAATAGATGATTGCTTTGGATACTCCTTGCCACCTGTGACAGAATGCACCCCTCTAGTCACACCCTACACACTATTGTAATAATCTTCATACAAAGTATGCCTTGTAAGGTATCATTTGAAAACTCATAATTTGCTGGTCATTAGTGTCCTGATAAAATATGTGGCAACATTGTATGTAAAGTTATAAGATTGCACTGTATGGTATTATTAATACATGTTCCAAACTGAGATTGGCAAACAGGTCTATCTCAAACAAAGGAATGTGTGCTCTGCTTAATTTGCATTTAAGCAGTAAACAGAGTCATCAAGCAGGAAGGGAAACAAAAGAAGCTCTAACAGATGAGAAAAAAGCAGCAGGGAACCATCCTTTCCTATAAACTTTGTGTCTTCTGGTACCCTGCTGAAAATGTGTTTCAAGAGGGGGACTGAAAGTATTAAAAAAATAGGGACAAATACCCCAAGGCACCTCCTCTCTGTCTCCCAGCCCATCACATTCACTGGATCTGAAGCAACAAAGGATGCATTTGTTGGATTCTGGGAGAAGGGGTCCTGATCTAGGAAGTTGAGTCAATAAGATGGATGAAAGCATGTGGTAAGAAAACTTTGCTTTGAATTTAACATAGTTTAAGTTAAGCATCAGTTGTGTTTTATCTTTATTTTTCTCTAACCTTTTCTGACTTTTATGCCTCATATTTGTACTTACTTAAAATTTCTCTCTTTATGGTTAATAAACTTGTTTGATTGTTTTAGCTATCAATTTATTGTGTTTAAATTGAAGTGTTGTGGAAACTCTATTTGAGGTGGCAAGTTGTTGTGGATTGCCACGGGCACGCAGAGGTGAAAGAAAATGCAGGCCTGTTATTTACCAGGCTGCACATGGCAATAGACTATATTGGTAAGGGATGCAAGGAGAGTATGGGTCACGATGCAAACTGCAGACACACACACACACACAACTAAAATTAATCAATTTAAAGTTTTATTGGGGATAATTACCAGGGGTAAGGGAGCAGCGTTTGATTAGCTACTAGAGTTAATGAAACTTAAAACACACAATGACTAAAATATCTACTAACAATATTTATAAACAAAGATGCAGCATTTAGTAATAACTGATACTTACAAATACAAACCAACGCATAACGACCGGCAAACGTAGAAACTCTGTTTGAAACACATGAGCTGAGAGAGAGGCTTTGAGGTGATCAGGCTCGGTTACGGGTGTACACAGGATACACAGGATTCATTTTTCTTTCTCCTCTCCCTGCCTGCACATGGCAGGCAGGCCCATAAAGTACCAACTATGACATCATAGAAGTGTCATAGGGGATGGGGCCCAAAACCTGTTTGTATTCGTTTCTGATTGGCACAAGCAAAGTTTACACCAAGTAGGGGAGCAGGTGCCTCAAAGTCTGGCTTTGCCCCCAAAAGGTGTGGAAATGCATATTGTTTTAGAATGCGTGCAACACTGAATGACAAAAGAAGAGGCCAGGGCAATACCGCTATGGGCAAGTTTTACAGGATGCAGACAGGAACTCATCTCAACAGTTGTGTGAATATTATTTCTATTAAAGAAATAGCTAACTTTATATAAACTTGTCTTGCCCACAGGAGGGCTGGGCAGTACAGGAAAAACATTTCTGGGGGAAAATCTAAGACAGGGAGTGGGGTAGGGTCACCCTGCAGTATAACCCAGGCTGGTGAGAGCCAGAGTGTAACCTAAGGGTATGTCTACACTGGCAAGTTTCTGCACAACAAGTTATACCACTTTTATTAAAGCTCTGGAATTAAACTGCTGTTGCGTATTCACACCGTGATCCTTGTGCCGGTAGAGCGCATCCACATTAGCAGCTCCGGCAATGGCAAAGAGAGCAGTGCATTTTGGTAGGGTTACCATACGTCCAGATTTTCCCGGACATGTCCGGCTTTTGGGGCCTCAAATCCCCGTCCGGGAGGAAATCCCAAAAAGACGGACATGTCCGGGAAAATAGGGAGGAAGGGAGGGAGGGCCCAGCGGTGCAGGGCCGGCGGTGCAGGGCCAGGGCCAGCGCCGGCGGTGCTCGGCCGGGGGGCCGGGGCCGGCGGTGCTCGGCCGGGGCTGGGACGGGGCCGGGGCCGGCGGTGCTCGGTCGGGGCCGGGCCGGGACCGGCGGTGCTTGGCCGGGGGCCGGCGCCCCAGGGCCCAAGCTGAGCCGGGCGGGAGACGCCGGGGCCTGAGCCTCTTAGCCTGGGCCGGCCAGCTGCTTTACAGTTTTTGTGAGTGGCTCAGGTGGGAACTCCTTCAGCAAGGCATCATAAGGCACCCAAGACTGCAGGGCAAGGGTGGCAGAGCTGCTCATTAGCCTTGATTGTACCCAGGTATGTCACACCATGCAAAAGGAAGCCGACAACAAAGATAATAAAACTGGGGAAGAAGGATGGTCCTTAGGCTTTGGGCACAAGTCCAGGAGATGGAAGACCTAGGTTCAATTTTCTGCTCCACTACACACTTCCTTTGTGACCTTGGCAAATCACTTAGACTCTCTGGGCATCAGTTCTCAATCTGTAAAATGGAGATAATAGCATTTCCTATCTTACAGGGGTGATCTGAGGATAAATACATTCAGAATTGTGAGATGCTCACATGCTACAGTGCTGGGGGGCATATACATGGAATGTATATGTATATAATAGCATATATAAAAGAAACTAGAAAACCTGTCTGTCATGGTTTATTTAAGTATTTGCATTTTCCTTTACAAGACAGATAAAAGTTACTTTGTATTCAGAGCTTTTAATTAAATTGAAAAGATACAAAAAGGTGACATGATGTTGGTTCTGGCAACTGTTTGCTCTCTCTTTAGTATATTGCCATGAATAAGCCTGAATACTTTTAGCACCCTTGAGTACACTATAGTTTATGGACATTACACTAGAAATACTTGCTGAGAAAAGCTATTTTATTAATTGAGTAGACTCACTGTAAACCACGTGACATCCCAGAAGACACTTTATAAATAAACTGTATCTGCATCAAGAATTTTCCATGGTTCCCTATTTTACACAGTAATAATTCACAGTTTAAACTGAACCCTCTGAAATGAAGTTTAACTATATAGCATTTTAATAAAACAGAAATGAATACAATTTCTGCTGGAGACAACGAATGCTTCTTATTTTGCATGGTATTTTGTATATCCATGTACCATTTAAAAGAAGGTAACTGATGATATTCCTGTTGTAAAGTAAAGAGGACTGCACTGCAAGAAACAAACATATATATCTGTCTCACTTTGATCAGAATCCTATTTAGGTGGGTTTGAAGCAGACTTTCATTTATATGTTTCCCAGTAACAATGTTGAACTCAGACAGCAAAAGTGGCTGCTTCATTTGAATATTATGATGGTTTCCTGATTTGTTGCTGCTTACAGCAATCGCACTAGAGCAGCAAATAAAAAAACCCAGAAAACGCAGAAATGAAACATGCTAGTATTGAGCACACAGAGATAAAAAATCATCAGAAATAAGAAGGGAAGCTTAGTGTTTATTTGCCCTTGAATTTGGCACCATCCACTTTAAACCAAACCAAAGTGACCCTCCCTTTCCCCCTGAAAACAGAAAGGTTACACAGGAATTATTTTGTAATTCTGGAAACCCCTCTCCCCCTTTCCCCCCATGCATATACATAGCTACTGCTTCTTGTGCAATTTGGGGATGAGGCTTTGGCAACTTTAAAAGTGGATTGCGCTTCTGTACTGTAGAAAACAGAAGAGATTAGCAAAATAGAATACATAATTAGGAGTGTGACAATACCCTTTTGGTTACGAGGTTTGTTACTAGTGTAATTACTTTGTTTCCAAAATACATTTTAAAACAAAATTGAAATGTTCTGGTGCATCACAGGTGAAAAAGATCTAAAAATTACAATAACACTTTAACTTTGTATTAAAGGTGGCCTACATTTTCTTCATGCTTCATTTCACCTTTTGAAGTACAGGGATGTTAAGGATAATCTTCTTTGTTTTTTTCTGGAGAATCTGCTGATGTGCTGTGGGTTCACAAACCACAAGGATGTTGAAAGTCTCCTCCTTACTCCACAATATTCATTAGATATTTTATATAGGGGCTAAAAGAAAAGTTACACGAGACACTGAATTTCTGATTTGGGGGTCAAAGCAGGAATCAAACAGAACCTTCTCCCACCCATTCACCTACTTAAAAAAAAATATTTTCAAGCCAACTTTATACATCATGAAAGAAGGGCATAAGCACAGTTTTTCTTTCATTGGTGGGTCACTTTGAAGGTGGCAAAGAGCAAAGGCCTAGATAAAAGCAGGAGCAACTAGACCCATCATGGTCTGAATCTTGCACCTTTTAATTACACAATTAACCCCATACTTCAGTGGAATTACTTGGAAGAGTAAAATGAGCATGATAGGGTAAGTTTATCTTTGGCTTGATTGTGTAGTACTTAGCAAGACAAAATGCCCACTGACATCTATAAGTGTTTTATCTGTGCTGAAACTAACTACTGGGACTTCATCCTTCTCCTTGAATCAACCAAGCTGGAAAACTCTTTCAAGACAACATCCCAATGGAACTCTCATGCGAGCTTTCTTGTGTGAAGTTTATTTAAAAAGGGGCCATACTTAAGCTTAGTGTTGACATATAGAGTACTTAATCCCTGCTGACATGGTGGGAAATGATTTTTTGAATCAGGCATAAACATACTACCTGCCCAAACAAATGGATGTCCAGCTAAAAATAAAAATCAAAGGGAAATATGTTCCCATATGATATCCCTTTCCCTGTAGGCTGTACCTTGATGTAGTGGGAAAGCTTGAGTGTTCCAATAATCCCAAGAGCTATGCCAGTAGGAGTTTTAACTCCCGGTAGGGCCACCTACGCCAGACAAGTCAAATGGTAGGGATCAGATGAAAAGCAGTCCACTGGTCCCCCAGGTTGGGGTTTGAGTGATAGGCCAACAGTCTAGTCTCATAAACAACTTTAGTTATAGAAACACAACAAGCTAGCCATTTCAGCAAGCAGCATGATCAACAGGGATGGAAGAGTTTTGTACATGCGCTAAGTGATGTCGGATGGTGCAGGAAGTATTCAGATTCAGACATGTTACCCAACATTCACTGAACAACAGTCACAGTTATTGAACACAAGCATACTATGTTATATTTTTGATCATATAAATACCAATCCTTTTCCAGAAATGTTTTGGCATAAGTAAGTAATGATGAAATATGGACTTATTTGGAAAGGTAAAAACAATAGTGAATATAGAACCAGCCCAAATGCCTCAGTCATTTATCAAAATGTAGCCTGTAGTAAGTGATCTAAGATATAGGTCTCACCCTTTTTCTAACCTGGGCCTCCCTGGAATCCCCATCCCTTTTAGCAATATGGGAAGGGCAGAGTGGTCATAACAGTTGGAAATAATTTCCCTGATAAGTTTATTAAGGTTTACCATGACCAAGGCCGGCTCTAGGATTTTTGCCGCCCCAAGCAAAAACAATTTTGCCTCCCCCCCCATTTTTTAATTACTCCACCCCCGGCCCTGCCTCAACTCCGCCCCTTCCCCAAATCCCCAGCCCTGCCTCCTCCCCCAGGCTCTCAAGCCTAGGAGGGAGGGAGGGAGGGGGAGACTCCGAGTGGCCGCGGCGGGGGCGCCGCTTCTCCCCCTCTCCCTCCCAGGCTCTCAAGCTGTTTTGCGCGTTGCGGCCGCTCGAGATCTCCCCCTCCCTTCCAGGTTTGAGAGCCTGGGAGGGAGGGCGAGTAGCGGTGCGCGAATCAGCTGTTTTGCGGGCCGTGGTGCGCAAGCGGCAGCAGCAGTGGAGGTGAGCTAGAGCGGCTGGGGCACATTTTTAGGGGCGGCGGGGGAGGCATTCTGGTGCCGGCCATGCCGCCCCTAAAAATGTGCCGCCCCAGGCACCAGCTTGTTTTGCTGGTGCCTAAGGCCGGCCCTGACCATGACTCAGTTTCCACACAACCATTCTTTTATTAGTTCAAAGGCCACCTGGTGTTGGTTACATTCAAACTACAAAAACAAGCATACATATGTCTATATTCTAAACCCTAGCAAACATATAGTTATAAGCACTGGTCAAAATATATAGTACAGATTTGGGCCCAGGAGATGTCCTCCCATCATGGCATATCTCCAAAGGGGTAGAGAAAAGCTTGAAGGAAAAAAAAACCTGTAAAATTTTGCCTTTTTATAAACTGTAGCAAACATGTGATGTCATTGCTGGTTATTAGACCTTAGATAAAATCAGCTGAAGCAGTTTAGGGCTACACTCTGCTGTCTTCAAGCTTTTTCCCCTGACTACCGGATTAAATATTTCAAACCACTTATTAACGTTTTCTTTATTTCTATTGTTTAGCCCAAATCTTAAATAACACTGTTAATTCCAGAATCACTACAAGTTTACCACAAACAACTTTTCTTTCTTATGATTTAATTCTTTTTAATCACATGCTTTGGATCTATTACTGACACTAAAAATCCAAACTCAATTTAAAACCATAGTTCACTCAGCCCTTATGTGGGCTTATACTCCTACAATAACCCTCTGACTCCTGTTAGGGATCCTTTTGGGATTTGTGATCCTGAAACTGAGAACTCATATCATGACCATTGACAGCAGAATTCAGAGCAAGCCAATACTGATCAGTGAACTATTTAGTAAGGGCAGAGCCACATTCACCAAGAAAAGACCTTGCATTTTCTGTGAGTTCAAACAAGCAATTAAACCATTGCCACATGAAAGTCAATAAACTTTGGTGTGGAAGAGAAGCTGGTGATGTTGAGCACCCATTTCTTCAGTTCCATTAGCATCCTCTTTGCCACCAAAGCACCCATTGAATAGTGTGTCCAAATGGCTTGGGATGCAATGGACTGGATTCTGTTCGTAAGGCCACACTGTTTCCTTGACAGGTTTAGGGACTATCAGTACAAATACCAATACAGCTATGCCAATGCAACCCAGCTGCACAAACTCATTTTGAAAAACTTCAGGAATGTTTTTCTTCTGTAGCATGTCCATCAGGGGACAATGAAATACAAAGTCATCCTGTATGGATGGTTCTCAACTATACTGGAAAAATATTAGGCAGAAGATGACATCTAGAGTTTCAACCAGTTGTAGTATGAAGTATTAACTCTTCTGCATACTTTTACATGGCTATTCTCAACCATCTGAAGTGATATCATGAATTTGTCAGCTGATTGCAATGCTGGAGTGGAACAACTATGCCTCACTGGCAGCGGCAGATTCTAACAGAGCATTACTTATATCAGAGGCCATGGGTGCAATCAATGTTTCCTCAAGTATATGAGGGTTGTTAGCTTTTGTTATATGCAGTGATCCCACGTCTAATGTACAGGGGGATTTCCAGGTTACAGTATTGTCATTTATTAAAACAATTTTCTGAATTTGTAAACCCATAAACTTTTATGGGTTTCTTCTGTAAAGATGATGTGGTTTGGTCTCTAAATGGCTCAGTGGCCCTTCCTTTCAGTGGCTGTACACACTCCCCAGAATCCTTTGCCAACTTCTACAGGAGCTCTTTTAAAGTATCAAGGTAGCTGACAAGCTGCTTTAGTTTGAATCCAGCAGAGGAGAAAGACAGACTGCAAGCACTGAATGCATAGAGGGAAAAAATGCAGTGATCACAGCCACCTAGCTGCCAGCCTCTATGAAACAGTGTTGGGAGCATGAACTATAATCTAATTAACTTTATCTTAAGGAGTAAGCTGGAAAACAAGAGGCAGCTACAGGCAGGGCCTAACTCCTACACTACTGAAAAACAAAGATATAGGTGCCTGGCCACAGAAAAATGGCAAAATTCCATGGAAAAAATGTTGAATGTCATGACACATTGGAAAATAGCAAATTCCAGGGTTGCAGAAGCCACAGGGCCTTGACTGAGATGAAAGGGGATATTCATACTTCCTAGACTGATTATTTCAGGCTGACTGCAGCCTTAGGCAGGCATTAGTTTACACTGATTTCACATTTTGGAGCATCTTTCTGCAATTATAAGGATTAGAAACTTTTTTTTAAACCAAAAAGGCAAGAGGGAGGGTGGTTACTCCACTAAAACTTGTTTGAGATCTCCATGAGGTCACAACCTATATGCTGAGAACCCCTTATTAGCCAAAGTCCAGCTTCCATGATGCACAAAGCTGTGGGATCCTCAGAAAATGGGTTGAAGTGCCTTTGAACCCAGATATGCTTCATTGAAGGCCTGGATCTGTTTTGCATCATGCTTCCTATCAGGGGAATATTTAAAAATTAGTAAACTAAGGATAATTCAGGAAATCAGCAAGACACAAATGAGCCGCCAAAAATAATTATTGAAAAATAAGCCACTTCTGTCATAGGCTGATCGTAAGTGCAGTGTCAGCCAGGGAAAGGATACTGCAAGAAGAAAGTCTGTGGAAGGACAAGAGTATCTCGAATTCGGGAGAGAGATGCAAAGGACAAAAAATAATAAAAGGTAATTTATTTTTGTCTACTTTAGTCCCTGAAATTTAGGCATAACTCATACAATGGCAAAACATATGGAATAAATTACCAGGAAAAGTGATCTCAAAACAAACTACATTGGAGTTCCAGTGCCATGCTCAGCTTCTTTCTGGAGAAGAAAGGAACAGAGTGGTAAAGTCAACAAAAGAAAGTGGGATTAAGATTAATCCAAGAAGGGCAAACACATTAGACTGGATTTCCCTTTCCTATTCTTTATAGCCTTATGTCAACTTCCCAAAATCTGCACATCTGAAATGTGTCCACTAATGTAAGCACAAATAATTATTCTCACCACTGTAGAAAAATGAACAAAACACAAATATTCCTATGGCAGAAGAGTAATAGGTACTTATTAACCATCAACACAAATATATAAAGTTAAGCTCCATATATAAACATGATTTTATTTTGAAATTAGAAGATTAAAGTCACTGTGCAACATTAGACAGGCCAGTTACTTAACGGGTTGTGCTTCAGTCAAGCTGGCTATAAAACCAGGTAATAAAGCTGTACAGTTCTGAAAACCAGATGTAACTGAAATGAGCTGTCTTGTGTAATTAAAGAGGGGGAAACCACTGAAACAATACTGAGTCCAATCCCCCAAGTGCAGAGAAATACATTCTTGGCAATCAGGCTTTGATCTTGCAAGGTCTCGGACACACACATTCTTGGCTTTAAGTACATGTGTAGTCCCACTGAAATGGTAGTGGTGATGGGAGGATCTTGTTCCTGCAAGATGTCTAGCCCAATTTTGAACACACAATCTGAGAGAAGCATCTGAACATGGGGCTGAAATAAAGAGGGAACCTCTAGGACAGTGGTTCTCAACTAGGGGTACACATACCCCCGAGGATACACCCCCGGAAGACCTCTGTGTATCAACTTATCCAGATATTTGCCTACTTTTACAAAAGGCTACATAAAAAGCACTAGCAAAGTCAGTACAAACTAAAATTTCATACAGACAATGACTTGTTTCACAGACTGTTCTATGTTAGGGATATAGATATCGTTAAAAAGTTAACTGTTTAACGATTAAAATTATATCGTTTAAACGGTTAACCGATGAAAGGGAGAGGGGCTGGGGTTGGGTTCAGCTGGCCGGCATGGGCTGGGGCTGTTCTGTCTGGCCAGCGTGGCTGGGGCTGATCCACCTGGGCTGCTGAGGTTGGTGGGGTGGTAGGCTGGCGTGGGGCTGCTGGCTTCGGCAGCAGGGTCATCCCTATGGGGGTGCGGGGCCAAGGACAAATCAGCTCCCGCCAGCTTGGGGGCCCCCTCTGCATCAGCAGCTGGACGGCTCCAATTGGTGGGGTGGACGGCCTGCGCAGGGCTGCTGGGATTGTGACAGGCGGCTGGCCTAGGGGTTAACGGTTAAGGGGGGTTAACCGGTAAGACTAATGCTTACCAGTTAACCGGTTAACATTTTATATCCCTATTCTATGTACTATACAATGAAATGTAAGTACAATATTTAATATTCCAATTGATTTATTTTATAATTATATGGTAAAATCAGAAAGATATTTTTCAGTAATAATGTGCTGTGACACTTGTATTTTTATGTCTGATTTTGTAAGCAAGTAGTTTTTAACTGAGGAGGGGGTATGCAAGACAAATCAGACTCCTGAAAGGGGTACAGTAGTCTGGAAAGGTTGAGAGCCACTGGTCTAGGATTGTGCCTAAAGTCAGAATAGTTGTTCTCTTCCTCCTTCTTAGCAGAGATGTCTATGCACTATGTCCAATCCAGCACAGAGAGTGAAGAAATGTAGATTACAATTTGGGTCAGTCTCTGTCCCTCCCCCTTGCACCCTGCTCCTGCCTCTCTGCCCCCACCTTCCTCCCCCCTTGCACCTGTTCCTCCCTCCCTGCCCACCCGCACCTCCCTCTTCCCCTGCCCGCTCATTCCCCCCCACCCCGTTTCTGCCCTTCTCGCCCCGGACCCCTGCCCTGGGGGGCGTCTAAAAGAGCGCGCTCAGACTCTGCCTGGCAGGATGCGCGCTACAGCCGGGGCGGGGCACTGTGACGCAAGGCGGGGGACCTGAGCAACGCTATGAACGGGGCGGGGATAGGGAGCGGAAACAATGAACCAATCAGCGAGGGAGGCCCCGTCCCAGGGCGTAGCAGGCCAATGAATCGGCTTGGACGCCATCTTTGATGCAGGTAGCGGGATGCGGGGCGGCTCCTCCGCTGAGGCCTCTTTGAACTTCATGCCCACATTAAAAATGGAGGGAGTTGTGGTCACGTGATAGGGACCACGCCGGCTCCGCTTGGGGCTGTGCTAAGTGGGAGCCTAGCAGCGGGAGTAACACCACAACCCTGAGCCTGACCGAGGCAGAGGCGCATGCGCGGCCGGACTGAAGCGGAGGGGAGGGGAAGCGGAGAGAGGAGAGGAGCGAGTAGCTCCGCCCCCTCTTGCTCCTGCGGTTTCAATGACTTCCCCGTGCTGAGGCCGGGGGCGGGGCTGTCACTTCCTCCCTCCTGGGTCCGAGGCCAGCAGCTGCCCCCTGCCCTCCCCCCTCAGCATGCGCAGCCCACCCGCCCTGCCCGAGGACATCGTCAGCCTCCTGGCAGGTAACCCGGGAGGGGGCTCCCAGGAGGTTGGGGTGTCTGAGAAGGAGTATGGGGGGGCAGGGGAGCAGACATGGGGGTCTGGCGCGGGGAGGGAGGGTGGTAGCTGCACCTCAGGGAATGGTGGGTTATTTTGCATTTATTAGATGGATTGATTCCTTTCTGTATTTGGTTGTCACCACACACTTTCAGTGTAGTGCTTGTAGCAGAGGTGAGTGTTGTTGGTGATTGGAAGGGGAGAGTAAAGGACTGGGTGGAGAGTAGTGGTGCAGGTGGCTGAGTGGTAAGAATCTGTGATGCTAAAGAATGGTTTTTGTATTTGTAAGGTTTAAAAAACAAACAAACAAAAACTTTATTCTAGGGACTTGTACTGTTCCTGAAAGTAGTTTCTCATTTAATGGTGAAGAGGCCACTCTTAATTTGTGCAGTTTTATAGTCTTTTCCTTCCCAATTATTTTTTCTGTATTTAAAGATCCCCCGCAGGCTCTGTTTACTTAGCCTTTGATTATGCTCTTAAAAAAAATAATCTGCCTTCTATTTCAGTACAGCTGAAATGAGGAAGGACAGGCCTGCTTCTTACTTCCTTGGTCTCTGTCACACAATATATACTGTCTACTTATTCTGGATTTTCCATATTATTTGCTTAGATTATATTTACAAATAATATTCAAATAATAGGTACATGCATGTCTCTCTGCACACTTTCCTGCACCTGCTCAATAATGTGCTTTCATTTAATTTGGAGAGAGAAACTAGGGGTGAGACTGTTCTTCAGTCTTCACGCTAGTTTTGATGCCTGACCCCTTTGTAACCTTGTCAGTTTCAGCAGTGTTGTAGCTGTGTTGGTCCCAGGACCTGAAGAGATCTGTGAAAGCTCTAAAGCTTGTCTTTGGGCAGGTCTGCACTATTACCCAAGTTAATCTAACTTCATAGAATCATAGACGTCCCTTGGGGGGTTAACCTCACACAAGTTTTGTGCTGTCCATATTGGTGCTATGACGGCAGGAGATGCTCTCCCGCTGATATAGCTTATGATTCTTGCCAAGGTGGAGTAATTTTGCCAACGGGAGAGCGTTCTCCTGATGGCGCAGCGCATCTTCACCAGATGCGCTATAGCAGCGCAGCTGCATTGATGTAGCACTGTATGTTAGACTTGCCTTTTGTTGCCAACAGAAGTCGGTCCAATAGAAGATGTTACCTCACTCTCCTTGTCTTGCTAAGGATACCAATGGTGATGTAAAAATCTGTCCACCAACTGAGGGCTTATATTGGAATGAATGGATAGTGAAACAGGCATCATGTGACCAAAATTTGGTCATACTGACCCCGGCTGAATCCTATCCAGTGAGTTGAAAGGTACCGCATCCAAATCTTTGAGGAACATAGTTGGTCTAGAGCAGGGGTGGGGAACCTACGGCCCGCAGGCCAGATCTGCCCCATGGCAAGCCTCTGTGCCATGGCCCAGAAGCCCCAAGCTTCAGCACCCCTCCCCCCCATAGTGCTGACACTGCAAGCACCGTCTCGCCGCGATGCAGGGGGAAGCTACGGTTGCCATGCCGTTAAAAGTCCAGTTGGCTCCATGCAGCTCCCAGAAGCTACCAGCATGTCCCTGCGGCCCCTAGGAGCAGGGGCGATCAGGGAAGCTCTGCGCACTGCCCCCAACCCCATCGGCAGCTCTGAAGCTCCCATTGCCCAGGAACTGCAGCCAATAGGAGCTGCAGTGGTAGCTCCTGCTAGTGTGGGAAGCACGCACCGTGCAGAGCCCCCTGGCCTCTCCATAAAGGGGCCAGACATGGCGCCTGTTTCTGGGAGCAGCGGAGCCCCAGCAGGCAGGGAGCCTGCCTTAGCCCCGTTATGCCACTGACCGGGAGCCACCGCGGTGAGTGCTGCTTGGCTGGAGCCCAGACCCCCAATCCACTACTCCAGGTCTGAACCTCCTTCTGCACCCTAACTCCCTCCCCACACCCCCACCTGCCCCCAGCCCCCTGCTCCCAGTCAGAACCCCCTCCAGCACCCTAACTCCCTCCCAGACCCTGCACCCCCACCCCCCTACCCAAGCCCTAAGCGTTGTCCCACACTCAAACGCCCCCCAGAGCTGGCACCCATACCTCCTCCTGCACTCCAACCCCCTGCCCCAGCCTGAGCCCCCTCCTACACTCCAAGCCCCTCATCCCCAACCCAGAGCCTGCACCCCGTCCAAACCCCTGCCCCAGCCCAGAGCCCCGTCCCGCACCCTGAACCTCTTATCTCTGGTCCCATCCCACAGCTTAGGGGAAGCCCCAAGGCTCCGCAACCTCTCCACCCCCCAGGGCTGTGTGTGGCCTATGACTGTTTTTTTCTGTGGGTCAGTGGCCCCGATAGAAAAAAAGGTTCCCCACCTCTGGTCTAAAGATCCCTTTTGGCAGTTTACATGTCCCAAAACCAATAAAACAGAAAAATGTATTAGTTCATGTGAAAACAATATAGTCGTAGATCACCTGGCTTAATTTAAATGTTACTATGTTGGTGCATCACATATTGTTTCAATAAAATGTGTGAAAGATTATGGTGTGGCTATGGAGGTGTTGATATTTATATAGACATGATGAAGTGTGATGAACTGACTACTAAAGCATACTTTCTCACCACAAAAGGTGACCAGCATTAGTATACATAAGAGGCTTTCAAACATCTAAAATTTAAAGAAAATGCTTTGAGGCATGCTTTATTTTGTTATGCTTAAGATTTACACTAGTGTACTTGATTTCCTTTTTTTGCAGCACTAAATAGCTTATTGTTACTGATTTGGGGTAAGTTATACATCTCAAAACTCAGGATTTTTTATTTCTCTTTGGAAAAAGTGTGAGAGAGACTTTGCAGCTCGCTGACTACGTCAGTTTCAGTGGTTAAAGCACTGGAAAACTTGGTTTCTATTCCTGGTTGTGCCACAGACTTCCACGTGACCTTGGCAAAGACGCTTAGACCACATTCTTCAAATTCTGGTGCCTAAAGCTAGGCACTTAAAGCCATACTTCGGCACCTGAAGAAATGGCCTGAATTTCACAGGGACAGAGTACTTACATCTCCCGCTAAACTTAGTTTTAGTTCCGTACCTCTTAAAATCAGGCTACTTATTTAGGTGCTTAATTTTAAGGAGGCAGGTTTGCAAAGTAGACTCAGAAAGATTAAGGCTATCTGGTGTCTGAGTGTAATTAACATTTGTAAAAAAAAATGTTGGCCTAGAACCCCTTCTGCAGTAAAATCCTCTGGATATCTCTATGAAATTACCATGTAATATCAGGAGCAGGTTTGTGACACGCCCCCCCCCCCCAATCCCAAAGGATTAAGCTGCAGACTCCAAACCTGGCAAATTTTCAGGGATCCACAAGGTTCTAGCGTTCTGCAGGAGACCCAGGGGCATCCTCATGGAAGTTCTTTGCCTCTGGCACCCTGCAGCTTCCACCCTGGTGAAGCACTGCTGGGAACTGTGCTTGACATGGCTGTCCATGAGATCTAAGGGGAGATATGCAGATGAAATAATACAGTCTGAGTTTGTATTATTTCTTCTAATAATGTGCATCCTTTTCTCCGTCCCCCAATCCTATTTAGTCTCCACTCTCCCCCAGCATAGTTTGCTTGAAAAGGCCTCTATAAGGCTCAATGAGGTAGTGCTGCAGAGGCAGCTGAGGCCTTTCATGTACAGACTGGGGGGACAGCTGTACATGGAGGGTCTCATAGATTACTGTGAAATGCAAAGTTGGCTATTGATAAATACCTATTTAGTCTGTAAAATACCCTTGGGTTACAATTCTTCTAGGGTGAAGTGAAGCTGTACTCTTTACAAGTACTATCTTCAGTAAACAAGTTTAATGATGAAGTGATGTGTGTTTTTAAACTTCTCTTAAAATAGTTTAAAATTTAGTACAACAAGAATAATATCTAGATCTTTAAGTTACAGTGGAAGTCATATTTACAGTTTAATACACCAACCCCAGTTCACATTCTGATTTATCAGAGTACTTGAGGGAAAAGCATACTTAACACTTGTTGATCGCCTAGCTCTTTTTGAGCATAATAAAACATGTATAGAGTTGAGAGACTTCTGTAGGTTAGACAGGATACTTAAGAATTCTGGGGGACAAGGGGGTAAGTAATAACAAATATTGTCTAGTTAACCCTTACAGACATGTCTGTCCATTGAATTGGGGTGGGGAGAAAAAGCCTTGAGGGCATCTATTGCTATTCAGTTGGTAACTTCACTACTCTACATTTTTTCTAGAAAACAGGATAGCTTATTTAAACAATCCAACTGTCACAGGGCAAGCACACCCATCCCCTTCTGGGGCAGGGTGAGAGTTATTTCCCCACAGCTGAATCTTGGCAATCACCTTTGTCTTGGTACAGTGTGGCCTAGGGGTAAGTCAATATAACTGCCCTCTCTCAGGGCTGTGTGGCCTAGTGGCCAGTCAGGGGAGTTGGCCACCACCTGGGGGTGGGTGGCAGCCAGATAGGGGGACCCAGGCCCTCCCTGCTCCACCAGGTCCCAGCTCAGGGCCCTGGCAGTGGCAAGTGTGCTCACTACTGGGTCAGCAGGGGACTCCATCCAAAACACACTGACACCACCCAACACAATGACTAGTGCACTGTGCTACTTCCTACCCTGTCCTTGGTGCAGTGGTCCTGGCATCTCCAAGTTCTTTGGGCTCTTTAGCCTGTGTGGCTCCCAGCAGCTCCATTACTCCTTCAGCATCTGCAGGAGCTTGAGCATTCACCTGGGTCTCAGCATGTCCCAGTCTGGAGGGAGCTCACAGCATGCATACATCCTCCCTCCTCATCAGTCCACCCTGAATGAGCTGGGCTGCTCCCTTTTATACCCGGTCTCCAGCTGGTACATGACCTGAAGGGCCAAGGGGGCGTGGCCTCTTTGGCCCAAAGGGTGGAGTTAACCCTGGCAGTACCAGTGCAGGGCAAGCATGCCCCGCCACACCAACAAATACTTCATATAGGTCATATACAAAAAAGCTGTGTTAAAAGTTATTTAAGTTGCAAAGTCGATAGTTAAGCACTTTGAAAATTAGGAAATACCAGAGCTGAGATTGCACAAGCAATCTCTATTCAACCCCCCCATACGCCCCAGTGTGCGCTTTATGGCAGTGCTTCTCAAAGCTGGTCTGCTGCTTGTTCAGGGAAAGTCCCTGGCGGTCCGGGCCGGTTTGTTTACTTGCCATGTCCGCAGGTTCAGCCAATTGCGGCTCCCACTGGCCGCGGTTTGCTGCTCCAGGCCAATGGGGGCTGCGGGAAGGGTGGCCAGCACATCCCTCGGCCAGCGCCGCTTCCTGCAGCCCCCATTGGCCTGGAGCGGCAAACCGCGGCCAGTGGGAGCTGCGATCGGCCGAACCTGTGGACGCGGCAGGTAAACAAACTGGCCCGGACCACCAGGGGCTTTCCCTGAACAAGCGGGGGACCGGCTTTGAGAAGCACTGCTTTATGGTACTGTCTTTAATTATATGATCATGTACTATTTTTTTTTTTTTGCACAGGACACTAGCCTCGTTCTCTACACTGCCTAGGCGGTACATGAGAGAAGAGGCAGCTGTTCAGTATTTTTATCTTCATTAAATTAGTAACTCCTACCAAAGGCCTGGTCCCCACTAAGCCCCCACTTCGGACTAAGGTACGCAAATTCAGCTACGTTAATAACGTAGCTGAATTCGAAGTACCTTAGTCCGAACTTACCGCGGGTCCAGACGCGGCAGGAAGGCTCCCCCGTTGATGCCGCGTACTCCTCTCGGCGAGCTGGAGTACCGGCGTCGACGGCGAGCACTTCCAGGATCGATCCCAGAACATCGATTGCCTGCCGCCGGACCCTCCGGTAAGTGAAGATGTACCCTTATTTACTGCATATCATCCAAAGTCTGCAATGCATTATTCATTTCATCTCGGCCTTTTCTATGGTGCTTATTAATGTAGTATTTAAGTGGATCACAAATACTGATGAATTCATCTCTGTATCATCCCCATTTTACACATGGGGAAATTCAGAAAGAAACATGCCTGAGGCCACACACTGAATCAGTAGAGAGCCAGGGTTCGAATGCAAGACCCTCTGTCTCCAAACCATGTACTTGTTTCTCCAGACCATGCTGCCTTACTGTCAGAGAGGTGCTTCCATTGACTTCAGTTGCAGTTGTGACTGCTCAGCACTTCTGTATATCAGACCCCAGGTGAGAGAAACACAATCAGGGACTGACTACCTATGAACAGTTCAGGCTGTATAAATTGCAAAACAGCACATAGAGTTCCTGTTGCAGAGCCAGCATAGAACTGAGTTCTCCTGACTGACGTTCATTTGCTTTAACCACGGGACCATTCTTCCCTCCCCCCATTGTCTCTAGCCTCATTTTCTACACACTTCTTCCAACTTCTGCAACAAAGGAAGAGGATCCTACAAACTTTCTCATTCACTTCATAACCCTGATTGAATTGTACAGTGTACATTCATCCTGTACACTCAATAAGTCAGGGGTCCCTTGGAAAAATAGTACGTGATCATGTAATTAAAGATTGTCATAATGCATACACACAAGGGGAATGAATTAAGTTGCATGTGCAATTTTATTTCCTAACTTTTGAATGCTTGGCTTTGCAACCTAAATAACATTCTTATCTCTTTTTTCAATGGGAAAAGATTTTAAAAAATTCTGTTGTGAGCAACTGTATGACCTGTGCCATCGTGTATCATTGGTAGGGTTTAACACTGAACCTTCAGCATTGCAGCACAGCGTGAGCTACAGGAATGATTATACATGGGTTGGAAGCAGGAGAAAGCTGTTTCTCTGAAGTAGGAGGAAGGGCCACTGTGGCAATGTGCTTGTTGCAAGAGGTGGCCGGGGGGAGCCCAGTCCAGACGTCTTTCTCTCTTCTTCACCCTGTGTGTGTGTGTGGTGATGGTGGTGATGAGCTCTTTATCTATGTGGTGCCCGCACAGGGGCAGAGATGGGTGGGTGGGGCCATGCCCTGTGTCCATAAGGGGAGACAGGACCCAGTCTAGTGCTCTCTCTCCCCCTTCCTTCTTCACTCTGGGAGGTGGGGGGAAAACTCTGTGCCTAGATGGTGCCCCCAGAAGAGGGATGGCCACTGGGGGCAGGATTTGTTGAGGGGAGCCCAACAGGCCATCACTTCTTCCCCCTCTTGGGGAAGTTGTTTGCTCCTGGGGTTCCCAGTGCAGTATCAGCTGGCGCTACTGCTTCTGTGGCAATGTAGACCTGGTTTTAGACTGGAATATTCACGTTCAACTATTATTTTGCTATGTTGCCAAAATCGTGCTGACTATGCAAACAGCAGAAGGGAAATTGCAGTTTTTAAAAAAATATTTTTCAGCCAAATTTTAACAGAATTCCCTGAGATAAAGAAAAGGCATTTCTCTAGCACCAAGACTTTTTCTTTCTGATGAATGTCAAAAGACATCTGCAAACGATGGAGGTGTTAAAACATCCCTAAAAAAGTCAAATGTTTCCTAATGAAAACTATTAGGCAACTGAAATATAGAACTTGCTACCAGATTCCTTATAATTTAGGGTCATGATCCTCATTGGAAGCACGATGGGACTTTATAATACGTTTTGCATAAAGAATGACATTTGCTTCATTGTTGACCCCATATTAGTGGAAAGAGATTTTATTTTCTCATAACTCTTTGATTCACATTCCATAAACTTTGGCTTCTGCTTAATCCAGAAGTTGTTTTGAAGGTGTCTGCTTCGCAACAGTTGTACACTTTCTCCTACTACCTACTCCACAAATTATGGTGTACAGAATGCCTACCTCCATTGTTCTGATTGCAAATAGTTTCTGAATTTCATTGATTTTTTTACATGTTTTGGGTAATGGGGATTTCAGTCTGGGAAGAAAAGAATTCTGTTTCAATTTTGAAGAGATCTTGTTGCTCCTATGCAATGCATAAGTGATCTGTGTCTCATACTCATGATGTCCAAGGTTACAATAAGGGTATGGCCAGCTTTTCATGTGCTGTAAGTATCTATGAAATGGTACCTTCTATTTTCTAATATTAAAAAAGTTAAAGAAGTTTTTGTAACTAATGTGTTAAGTATGACTCTGGCAGACCAAGTGCCAGCTCATGCCAAGGTCCCTTGGCCTCATCAGAACATTGACAAATGCATAGCTGGAAACCAGTCTGGCTCATTTGTGTGTTAGCATTGTTAAAATAGATGTTAAATTTCTAAGAATGTGTTTAGACTTTATGAATTGCTTGTAGGATGCGGCATGTAGTAATCACACTTATAACATCTGTACCCCATGTTATAAGACTATATTGAGTGTTTGCATTGTAAACCTCTGTAATTGTATAAGTCATCAAACAGGAAAGGAGCATTAATTAATTAATGTAAAATTCTGGCTTTCTACCGAAGGGGTTAGGTCCTGCCCACCAAAATCTAATGAGCCATTGTGAAACATCAAAAAAACAAAGGCTTTATTAACAGCTCTCCCCCCACACCCATTAAGAGGAGACATACCCGTGGACTCCTCCCATCAGCATGAACTCTGGGGGAAGGGAATAAAAATCCCTGACAAGAAGAAACTGGATCTCTGTGTTGCTTGGACTTTGAAAGGGCAAGTTTTCTGTGCGTAAGCAAGGGATCCCCAGCTGCTTAGTTTGGGTTAATCCTTGAAGACACACACAGCTTTCATATTCCAGACGCTTCTATCACTTTTTGAAACTTAAATCTGTAATTAATTTGTGTGCTATAAACTTGTAAATAATGCTCTTATTTCTTTTTTTTAGTCAATAAATCTTTAGTTAATTTATAATAGGATTGGCTGCAGGTGTTTGGTATAGGATCTAAGGTTCAATTGACCTGGGATAAGTGACTGGTCCTTTGGAACTGGGGGTAAGGTGAATACTCTTGAGATTTTTTTTTTTTAGTGTACGGGACTGTCTGTCAAAAAGGCAAACTTGCCTGGGTGACAAGTAGGCATCCGGTTTTCGACCGGAACATCTGGTCGAAAAGGGATCCTGGTGGCTCCAGTCAGCACTGCTGATCGGGCCACTAAAAGTTCAGTTGCGGTGCAGACAGGCTCCCTACCCAGCTCTGCATGGCTCCCGGAAGCGGCGACATGTCCCTCTGGCTCCTAGCTGCAGAGGTGGCCAGGGAGGCTCTGCGTGCTGCCCCGTCCTGAGCGCCAGCTGTACAGCTCCCATTGGCCGGGAACGTGGCCAATAGGAGCTGTGGGGGTGGTGCCTGCAGCCGGGGGCAGCACGCAGAGCCACTTGACCGCCCCTGTGCCTAGGAACCAGAGGGACATGTCGCAGTTTCCGGGAGCTGCCTGCGGTGAGCACCGCCCGGAGCCTGCCCCCTGAACCTCCTCCCCAACCCCCAGCCCTGAGCCGCCTCCTGCACCCTAAGCCCATCATCCCTGGCCCCACCCCAGAGTCCACACCCCCAGCCCAGAGCATGTACCCCCTCCTGCACCCTTGCCCCAGCCCGGAGCCCCCTCCTGCACCCTGAACGCCTCATTTCTGGCCCCACTCCAGAGCCCGCACTCCCAGGCCAGAGCCCAAACCCCCTCCCACGTCCCTGCCACAGCCTGGAGCCCCCTCCCACGCTCCAAACTCGGCCACACCCTCCCCAGCCCAGGGCCCCCTTGTGTACCCCAAATCCCTCATCCCTGACCCTACTCCAGAGCCCGCACCCCCAGTCGGAGTCTGTACCACATCCCCGGCCACAGCCCAGTGAAAATGAGAGAGTTAGCGAGGGTGGGGGAGAGCGAGTGACTGGGGGGGAGGTGGAGTGAGTGGGGGGCAGGGCCTCTGAGAAGAGGTGGGGCAGTGGCATGGCTGCGGGGAAAGGGATGGGGCAAGGGTGTTCGGTTTTCTGCAAATAGAAAGTTGTCAACCCTAGTGGCAAGATAGATGGGAATACCCAAGGGGACTGTCTGTGACTCCATGTTAAGACTGTTAACAGTGCTTGAGGAGTTCACACTTGATACGTGAATGGTGAAATCTAAGTATAGAATTCACTTCCAGTTTGGGGTTTGTGGCCTGCTTCTTAACAGACTGCCCTGAGGTTGGTTCTCACTCTCCTGAGCCACTCCAGACAGCTTAGACACCAGTATAGTCTTGGCAGGATTCACATGCCACAGGTCAGCTGGGTTTATAGCTCGTACCCCAGCACTATTAGAAGTTTAAATTTGATATTGAGAGTTTTTAAAGGCTAAAGAATAGACTCAATAAGTGATTCACAGTCATATGATGGTCTTGACAGAAAAGACCATGAAAATTTATGCAAGGAGAGGGGAATATCCCTATAACGGAGTGTACCTACCCACACTGGTTCAGCAGGGGTTAATTACACTCTGTGGGCTGAGGAGGCCAGGCCCTCTTGTCCCTGCTGGGCATACTCCAGTTGGAACCAGGATATAAAAGGGAGCAGCTCAGCCCAGTCGGGGCTGAAGATTGTCATATGTGGCTTGGAGGGTCAGTAAGATTGTGCCCCCCCCCCCCCCCCCGTTTTATACAGTCTCTATACAGAACTTTGAAAGGAGTCAGGTGTCTCAGAAATATGACAGGCCTGCTAAAGAAAGATCTTTTGACATAGATGATTTGGTGTTAGTGTTGATTCCAGAGAAGAAATGCAAGACTTTTGGGAAGGACCTCTTGAGATGATAGAGGGAATTAAGTCACTTATGACAGTGGTTCTCAAAGCTAGTCCGCTGCTTATTCATGGATAGCCCCTGGGGGTCCGGGCTGGTTTGTTTACCTGTCGCGTCCGCAGGTTTGGTCAATCGCGGCTCCCACTGGCCGCGGTTCGCCAGTCCAGGCCAATGGGGGCTGCGGGAAGGGCGGCGAGCACATCCCTCGGCTCACTCCACTTCCCGCATCCCTCATTGGCCTGGAGTGGCGAACCACGGCCAGTGGGAGCCGTGATCGGCCGACCTGCAGACGCGGCAGGTAAACAAACTGGCCCGGCCCGCCAGGGGCTTTCCCTGAACAAGCGTCAGACTGGCTTTGATAACCACTGACTTATGATATAAGGAAACCCCCGTGGCAGGAGAGGAGGGCAAACAGTAGATGTGAACATATTGAAATGCATGGCAGGGTAGACTGAAGTACCCAAGAGGACTGTCTGTCACTCTATGGTAAGGCAGTTATAGTGCTTGAGGAGTTCGTATTAGATACTTGGTGACATCTAAGTATAAAACACACAACCAGTTTGGGGTTTGTGCTCCACTTCTTCACAGTCTGCCCTGAGTTTGGTTCTTGTGCTCCTGAGCCACTCCAGACAGCCTGACAATAAAATTCATCCTTTCAGGATGTCAAGAAAGCCAAGAATCTGATTTCTTCCCTCCCCTCCCCCTCGTTCCCTGCTGCATTTCTTCCACTGAACAAAAATTCCTCATCAAAATCTATTACAAGATTTTGTCTCCCAGGTTATCTCCTGAACAGCTGCTCTTCGCTTAGCTTTATGTTCTAAATCTCCAGTCATCTTTTCCAGATTGCCACATTTCACTGCAAGTCCCTTATTTTTTTTCTTCAAATGAAGATAATTTATCCAGCGTTCCAAAGCAGCTTCCTAAGACTAGGCATCATAGGGAGGGAAGACACATGAGGCACAAGATGGTGGATCAGGTGCATGTATTAAAGAAGTTTGATTTATCATATTTACTTTTTGCTATTGGGCACTGCAGCAGTTATATTCTTCGTCTGTCCTCAGAAACCAGTCATCCTGCTCTTACCTCCTTATCAGCTGTTGCTGGACATGCGCCATCCCTTTCCTATCATAAAAAAACTCAGGTAGAATGATTTTTGTACATTAGTTTTAAAACATAAACATCCATACAATTATTTATTGTAATGCATCATTTTCAGGCTGAAATTGCTGAAATTAATGTTCGTTGTAAAAGAATCCCAGGGTTAGGTGCACATCTAAGTAGACATATCTTTGCAGCTGTTAATACGTATTTAAATAGTACTGGAATGGGACTGGAAACAGTGAGGTAAAGAGCCCTACACAAGCTTCCTGGTAAGAAATAGCCTCCAGTGATTTGAAACATTGTTCAATTGTGTCTGCCATAAATTTGAGAATAAGTGTCATATGAGTGATAAAAATGGCATAGACTATTTTTTATACACTCATTACTCACTTACACTCCGCGTTAATTGAAAAAGACAAACCATCTTTGTCATCTGACTAAGTTTATGTTTCTTTTCTAATCATATGTCAACAAACCACAATAGATGCAGTATAATGTGGCATATCGTGTAAATCTTAGGTTAATCCTTAAGACTGTTTACTGTAGCTCATTTGGAATCATGTTGTAAACTGATCTTGATTTGTATTAGTGTGTTTCTTTTCAAGAACTCCTTAATATTTTAGAGCCTGATCTTCAGTCATCTCTAACAGGTGTGGGGTGTGGAGAAGAAAATGTTCCAATCCCCATATGGTGAGATTAGAACTTTGTCCTGCATGTAATTTATTTGAAATGTCCTAGGTGTTTGATTTCAGTTGAGGCAGGGCCGGCTCCAGCATTTCTGCTGCCCCAAGCAAAAGGTCGCGATCGGCGGCGGCAATTGGGGAAGAAGAAGAAAAAAAAAAAAAAGCCGCGATCGGTGACGGCAGTTCAGCGGCAGGTCCTTCGCTCCTAGAGGGAGTGAGGGACCTGCCGCCCCCGAATTGCCGCTGGTGCCGCCCTCTCCCTTGGCCGCCCCAAGCACCTGCTTGTTAAGCTGGTGCCTGGAGCCGGCCCTGAGTTGAGGAGCTGAGCAATCTAGGTGTGCTTTTGCTCTGTAAATCATTGAAGGGAATTGCTGGTTGTTTGTTTTATCAATAAATTCATTTTATGTTGGTAGTAATATAGAAAGATGGTCTTGCTTATGGTGGTTTAAGATACAACTGGACTGCCCTTAAAAGATTCTATGTGGCAAAAGAAAGGTCTAACTACTTGTCAGCCTATACTAATGCACTGTTTTCAGCTAGCTGTCTTACAGTTGCAAGTCTGTCTTCATTTGTCTTTTGTAACAGCAGGGCCAGCTCCAGGCACCAGCTTACCAAGCAGGTGCTTGGGGCGGCCACTTCAGAGAGGAGCGGCACGTCCAGCTGTTCAGCGGCAATTCGGCGGACGGACCCTCACTCCTGCTCGGAGCGAAGGACCTTCCGCCGAATTGCCGCTGCAGATCGCGATCGCGGCTTTTTTGTTTGTTTTGTTTGTTTGGCTGCTTGGGGCGGCCAAAACCCTGAAGCCGGCCCTGTGTAACAGATATTTTGTTGCTGTATAAATACAAATGTAAATCAAAACATGACAAGTAGCATGTTCAATATGATCCAATATTTAATTAGCAAACTCTGGGAAGAAATTTTCCAAACCATCCAATGGTCTTCCTTTTGATGGAAAAGAGCAAATATTGCATGCATTGCCAATTGTGATTTATAGCATAAATGGACAGGCAGCTAATATGGAGATATACCTATCTCATAGAGCTGGAAGGGACCCTGAAAGGTTATTGAGTCCAGCCCCCTGCCTTCACTAGCAGGACAAAGTACTGATTTTGCCCCAGATCCCTAAGTGGCCCTCTCAAGGATTGGGCTCACAACCTGGGGTTTAGCAGGCCAACGCTCAAACCTCTGAGCTATGCCTCCCCCCTCCAGAGGTTGTTGCCTGGTAGGGAATAGGTCTAAAGACAATTTTATCAGTAGATTTCTGTGCAAATTCTGAAGTCAGTTTGGTTAATTGCTTCCTAAAACTAGACCTAGTACTGCTAAGAGATACTGTGGCTGTCCATTTGAAGCTGGTCATACTTCCAAAGTATATCTCCTATAATATGTTTACTTCAAGTATAGCAGATATTTTCTCAATTTAGTAATATGCAATGCAAACAGCTATGTTGGGTTTGAAATGATTGATAAAATGCTGTATCATTGCAGAGCTGAAAGCTAGGTTGCAGAAGCATGTTCAGATGGCCAAACATTTTTTTATTTGTAAATTTTTATATTTTCCCGTTTGTATAGTTTTCTTAGCTGAATCCTGAAAAACCTTATTTGAGTAGCCTTCATGCACAAGAATAGTGCTGTTGCCTTCATAAAACTCCTCAGCATAAGACCATTCACAAGAATGAAGTTCTGAGGGTTTGGGCCTTCTGTTTGTATTCTGCCACCAGAAACTGGAAAATTCCCAAAGTTGTCTGCGTAGATCCACTGAAATACTGTGATGCCCAAGTCCTTGCTGTATGTTTATATTGATAATTGCAAACCAAAATAACTCTGACAAACATTTCTACACAAAGGATAAATATAAAATATAAACAAAATAAAAATGTCTGTTAAAATTTTGATTGGTTATACCTAATGGCAATCAAGTTTTAGACTAAATAAACCATTTGATTAATTACCAGTGAGTTAGTACCATATTTTAGTCCCCTGTCCTTTTTCTATCAGTTTGTAGTCTTTTTTGACAGCAATTTGTGAATCAGATCTTATCAGTTAGATCTTTCAGTTCTGCATCTACCATTCATTTCAGCATGCAAATAATTTGTCTCTAGAGTACTTCAGACAAGGTTAAGATAATTAAATATAAACAGTAGCAAAACAAACACTGTTATTAAAATTAATTATTTCAGGGCTTGTATGTTAACTTTTTATAGATAACTTGGTGTGGAATAGTTTCTCCATGTCTATTCATCTTTGTAATTATAGTGCTAAATAAATATAAACTGTCAGCAGAGGAACTCTGGCTCTTTTGCTGCAGAAATATGGATTATATAGCATGTGCATACTTCTTGCCCTCTAGTCTGTCAGTGTGTGATAGAAGCAATCAAAATGTGTGAGAATAATGACTGAAAAGGGCAACAGCTATGTTTTGTTCCATGTCTCACTGTAACTGACAAATTATAATTGTTTTACTATAAAACCTGTTTTAAGAGGCGTTCTCACTGTTTGAATTAAACTGGTTGTTTTAAAAAGAAAGATGGATAAACAGAAATGCCTTCATGTACAACCACAAGGAACTCCCACATGTGTCAACAGCAGGGTTTGAATCCAGAACCTTCAGGTTCTCACCACAGACCTCTAATTAGGATTGCCAACTTTCTAATCGCACAAACACCCTAGCCTCGCCCCTTCCCCGGGGCCTGCCCCCCACTAACTACATTCCCCCTCCCTTGGTGGCTTGCTCTCCCCCACCCTCACTCGCTTTCACTGGGCGGGGATTGGGGTGCGGGAAGGGAGTGAGGGGTCTGTATGGGGGTTTGGGCTCTGGGGTGGGGCTGGGGATGAGAGGTTTGGGGTGCAGGAGGGGGCATCAGGCTGGGGAGTGCGGCAGAGGGTTTCAGTGTATGGGAGGGGGCTCTGGGCTGGGGCAGGAGGGGGTGAGGGCTCCGTCTGGGGGTATGGCTCTGGAGTGGGGCTGGGAATGAGGGGTTCAGGGTGTGGGAGGGCGCTGCGTGTCGAGGTGCAGAGGGGGTGAGGACTCTGTCTGGGGGTGTGGGCCTTGGGGTATGGCCAGGGATGAGGGGTTTGGGGTGCAGGAAGGGGCTCTGGACTTGCGGTTGGGGTGTGGGCTTACCTCTGGCGGTTCCCGGTCAGCGGTGCAGCAGGGGGGCTAAGGCAGGCTTCCTGCTGGTCCTGGCTCTGTGCTTTGCCCCGGAAGTGGCCAGCAGGTTCGCTCCAAGGCGGAGGTGCGGCAGGTGGCCGTGGTTCCCGGCCAATGGGAGTGTGGCGCCAGTGCTCGGGGCGGGGGTAGCACATGAAGCCGTGGCCCCCCCCACCTAGGAGCCGCAGCTGCTGGCCACTTCCGGGGCGCAGCGCGGAGCCAGGATAGGTAGGGATTAGCCTGCCTTAGCTCCACAGCACCGCCAACCAGACTTTTAACGGTCCAGTCCGCGGTGCTGACCAGAGCCACCAGGGTCCCTTTTCGACCAGGTGCTCCTGTTGAAAACCAGACACCTGGTCACCCCACCTCTAATGCTTAAGTTAAAGATATCCTTTGAGTGGACCAGATTTTTGAGGGATGTGGTGCATACTTTACCAGTGGATTACACAGCTGTTTTCCTCGCAGCAGTAGAATGTTGGGGGTCAGGATTTCAGGAATTTATTCCTGCCCTTGGGAAGGGAGAATGAACTAGTGGTTAGAGTAGCAGTTAAACGCATTGGCTCATTCAGTCCAAGAAGCAATATGGCTAAGTGGGTGAGACTTGTATCTGTCATATTAGAGATCTGACTTCTATTCTCAGTTCAAACGCAAATGATCTCGAGCAAAACATCTCTGTTAGGTTTATTATGGAATGGGGGAATCAGAGGGTGCTCTGGCTAGCTGGGCCTAATGTGCTGCCTAGGTCTATGAGGAGAGGGGCTGGAGCTTTGCCTAGGGTGGCAGATTGTATTGAATGGCCTGTGGGGAGAATGATACTTGCTTACCTCCTAAATGTAGGGGTATGAGGCCCTGTTCAGTAATAAAGACTATGAAGTGCAAAGAAATACAAACAGCAGTGACTAGAAGAGATGAGCTTAGATTTCAGGGCTTCCTGGATCCCAGCCCAGAGCACTTTACTCTAGGCTACACAGGTGTTCTGCAGGGGACTCTATTTTTTGTGTCTGCATCGCATTGCCTGTCTTTGTGGAGCTGTGCAACAAAGGAAGATTTGACCAAAATGCAGAACATTCTACGTAATCATGAGAGAGACAAGGTGGGTGAGGTAATACCATTTATTGGACCAACTTCTGTTGGTGAGAGAGACAAGCTTTTGATCTTACACAGAGCTCTTCTTCTGGTCTGGAGAATGTACTTAGAGTGTCTGAGTGAAATACAAGGTGGAACAGATTGTTTAGCATAAGTAGTTAACTCATAACAGTACTTATCCTAAACAATCTGTTCCACCTTGTATTTAGCTGTGACACTGAGTACATTTCCCAGACCTGAAAAAGAGCTCTGTGTTAGCTTGAAAGCTTGTCTCTCTCACCAACAGAATTTGGTCCAATAAAAGATATTACTTTACCCACCTTGTTTCTCTAATATACTGGAACCAACACGGCTACAACACTGGTTGTAATCATGGGCAGCTGAAAAGTCTGAATGTGCGTTAAATTTATTAATATGCTATAGTGTGATACTGGCATTGAAATTTAGCATGTGTAAGATTTCTGCCTTAGCATCCTAGTAGAGAGAGTTGGAATTTTTGTTTTGCACTTGATAGAGCATTTGTTTGCCAGCTCTGTCCGCAAATATTAACAGCAATACTAAGGAAGACTTGTATTTGTTAGAAACCATAGGATCTTGTGCCAAAATATGGTTTGAGTTGACTCTCTTCTGAAGCTTTTCTGAATGCAACTTGATTTCTCTTCTGTGCATAAAAAGGTGAACAGTGATGTAAGGTGAATAGTATCTACTGTGGTATCTTAGCTTACCTTGAAAGCCCACAGGAGGGAGAGATCTATATTCCCATTGGAAAAGATCTCTCCTCCATGTCACTGCTGTTTTCAATAAACAGCCGCTTTATCACAATTTCATTGACTTTTTGCAAAATCTCACAATGAGAATAGATGGTACATCCATTTCTGCATTGCTTCTATAGTATTTGGAGGTTGCAAGCTTTATTTTCACCTCTGCTTTCACATTCAAAGTTCGTCCAAAAAGGCTGCATTATATCCACAGTACAGACATTGGTCCCCAACACAGTTTGGGTACACTGTATATCCCAAGCCATAAGTAGGGTTGCCAACTTTCTAATTTCTGAAAACTGGACACTACAACAGTAGCACCGGAACCTCCCCCTGCCCTGCCTCTTCCTTGAGGTCCCGTCCCAGCTCACCTCTTCCCTCGAGGCCCCACCCCAATCGCTCATTGCTCTTCCCCTCCCCCATCGCCCCTTCCTCTCATCCTCCCCACCTTCCAAGATGGGCTCCCTCGACTCCCACGAGATGCAGGTAGGAGGCAGCCCTGGCTGATGACCCTGTGCCTCCCACCCACCTGCGGTAACTAGACTTTTAGTGTCAGGTTAGTACATCTGACTGGAAACTGAACAGGTCCCTTTTCGACTGGACTTCTGGCAACTCTAGCCATAAGTGATGTTTGTTGCTCAGTAATTGCAGCACATGTTCTTATCTGCCTGACAGTGACTTGGATGATGGTTTTTTTGCTTGGATTTGGAATTCAACAAGAAGTAAGGTGGCCTGCAGAGTTTAGTTGGAGGCTGCAAAGGCCTAGTGCTGTAATGAATTAGATGAAGGGTTTAAAGATTACAATGTAAACATCACTTTCTGTTTAGAAAAGTGACCAGCTACATTGGGCTTTTGCATATTGCTATCTAAATAGCACTTCAAAGCTGCTAACTTGTTGAGTAAATATATAAAAGGCAAAGGGTTCACCAAGACCATTTCTTCCCTCCCCTGCACACAGCAGATTTGGGGTTTGATCCTGAGAATTGCTGAACACTTGCTGCTCCTGTTTGAAGTAATTGGCTATTTTGTTGCTGCCTTCAGTGGGAACAGGATCAGGCCCATTGACTTCATGGGAATCTACCTCAGGACAGCATCCCAACTGCCCTTCAGAGTAAGAGGGGCAGGATCCTTGGAGCTTGTGAAAGGGTACAGATTCTAGGGCAAAGTGCTGCCCAAGTTTCTGTGGGTGGGCCTGGAGGATTTGCAACTACATTAACTCACTGGCCCTTTGTTTCTGCCCTTGTGCAGAAGGTAGCACTTCTGGAGTGAGACTTCAGCTACTCTAAGGACTGCTCTGCTACATGTGATTGGGGGGACACTCTCTTCACCTCTGTGTGAAAAGCACTTGTTCAGATCTCCAAAAACCTTACAGATTCAAGATTTCGCCACATATTGCATGATGATAGCAATCTAATCCAAATCTCCTAAAAATGTTTTGGTAATTTTTTTTTTAAATAGAGAATTGCATGGCTACATTTGTTGATGTAGTGGCTAAACTAGGGTTACCATATTTAAAAAATAAAAAAAGAGGACACTCCACGGGCCCTAGCCCTGCCCCTTCCCCACCCCCAGCCCCGCACCAACTCCACCCTTTCCCTGCCCCTTCCCCAAAGTCCCCGCCCTAACTCCCCCTCCTCCCTCCCAGCCACGCGAAAAGGGCTGCCCGAGCGCTACCGGCTTTACGGTTTGTCGGGCAGCCTCCAGACCCTGCGCCCCCGGCCGGCGCTTCCCCAGCGCAGCTGGAGCCCGGGAGGGGAAGCGCCCAGCCGGGGGCGCAGGGTCTGGAGGCTGCCCGGCAAACCATGAAGCCGGTAGCACTCGGGCTTTGGGCAGCCCCTATGCCTCCAGACCCTGCGCCCCCAGCCGAGCACTTCTCCTCCCTGGCTCCAGCTGCTCTGCTCCTCCCTGGACTCAGACTTCGGCTCTGTTTAAGAGCCAAGCTGCCTGAGCCAGCGCTACCGGCTTCGGGCAGCCCCCGTGCCTCCGGACCCCAGCCACCGGCCGGGCACTTCTCCTCCCCGGATCCAGCTGCTCTGCTCTGGCGGCGCAGGGTCCGGAGGCACGGGGGCTGCCCGAAGCCGGTAGCGCTGGCTCGGGCAGCTTGGCTCTTAAACAGAGCTGAAGTCTGAGTCCGGGGAGGAGCAGAGCAGCCGCGGGAGGGGAAGTGCCCGGCCGGCATTTTCCCGGACATGTTCGGCTTTTTGGCAATTCCCCCTGGACGGGGGTTTGATTGCCGAAAAGCCGGACATGTCCGGGAAAAACCGGACGTATGGTAACCCTAGGCTAAACTAATTTTTGAAAGCAAGAATTTTTTGGCTTAATTTGTTCTGTTGCAGCACAAAATGCAAAATGGATCATGCTTAGTGAAACTTGTCTTCATGATGAAAACTTAAAATAGGCAATTAAATACTCAAGTTAGGGAATTTAAATACAAAGTTGTATTTTAAAATAACTTGAAGTAGAATATTTGCTTTACATTCTGCAACTAACTCCCCTAAATACCAAAAAAGCTCCGATCTTAACCCTGCTTTATGTGAGCCATATAAGGGTATTGAAATAATGCGTGATCTATCATCTTATGGGCTAAATTCTTACTTCAGTTACATTCAGGCAGTGCTGTTCATTTAAGTGGAGTAGCACGTATGTAAGTGGTGGGGAAGAACTTGGCCCTCTTTGTGTATACTGAAAATGTGGTAAATTTTTAACATAGCAAGTGCTGTTTGAATTTAGTAAGTTTCAGGTTAGACATATAGGTCAAGTTCTGGTGTGATATAAATAGCTCTTCCATAGCAGCTGTGATTATGGAAATCTGTGAAATACTAAGCACTAAAACAATGCTAAGCCTTTTCATTGACACTCTATTATATCCACAGACCACTTATATTATGGCTGTTGGAATACCATGTGAGGTGTTTTTCAGTTTGAATCCTTATGTTGGTTGACCTTGCTATCCCGACAATGTAGTTTGTTACTACATGTAGGTGTTTGGAATGCTTCCAGTGAAATTGCATTGAAAGTCCAGATTATCTAGTCCTGGTGCAATGTCACTGGAACTTTTGAGCACAATCATTCAGGAGTAGGGACTGCATAACGCCCGCTGAAGTGGATGGGAGTTTAACCCAAGGAAGAATGGCAGGATTAGGTCTATTAGGCTGTAGTTAATTCAGCATGCAAATAAAATATTATAAACTTACTGTTTTTTCTCATGCCTTTTTCAATATGAAATAACATACTCATTTTGAAAACAAAAAAGAATAGGGAAATGGATATTAATTTTGAACGATCAAACCTCTTTAGTTGGAGTGGGACAAAATTCTCACACAACCAAAACAATATTGTTTTTAAACAGTTCATTTCTAAATGATGATATCATCAGTTTATCTTTTGCTTTAAGAATAAAAAAAGTATATTGCAGCTCATAACTAGGGCCCTGATTCTGCAAGTGCACAGATGCTGTAAGCACATGAGTAGTTCTGTTGACTAATAATAGGGTTATTCAGTTATGTAACATTAAGTGCCTGTGTAACTGTTTGCAAGAGCGGGCCTTGGATATCAAGTATTAGCCCAATATGAGGTATAATGGCAACGTATAAACATCTGAAAATGGAATTTATAAGGAACCAGCAACTGATCCATACCGGTAGTGACTTCATCTGGTTCTGCTATAATGTTGTAAATGACTCAGCCACTTTTTGAAATTTAAACTTATAAAATAACATGAATGTAATCTATGCACAAAAGCTGTTCATTCTTTTAGCTTTATACCATAAGTGGTACAATGTATTTGCTATAGCACCAAGGTTTATTTAGTCTTGTGAAATTCTTGCTCATTTAATGATGCCAAATGTCGAAACAGCATTTGCTGTGCTAAGCATAAGTAGAGCAGAGAACAAATTTATCCAGTTTTAGAATTTGAAATATTTCAACCATGTTATACATAGAACAGATAAAATAGGTTTCTTCAGAAGTGATAATATCAGAACAATCCAACATGGGGATATTTATCTTCAGAAGATTATCACTTTTTCCCTTATAACGTGTAACCTTTTTTTTTTTTTTTTTTTTTTTTTTTCATGGTCTAGATGTTGACACATTTATATCTGATACCCTCAAAGGAGAGAATTTATCCAAGAGAGCAAAGGAAAAAAAGGATGCTCTTATTAAGAAGATAAAAGAGGTCAAGGCTAAGTAAGTCATCTTTACTGTTTTAATTTATTAGTAAATGCTTGTTGCTCTTTTGATAACTACTCTGTTTTAACAAGGAGTTTTATATGGCTACTTTGCAAAGGGATCTACATGGGTGAATTGAATTGAATCCCCATAGGATTCAATTTATTTCAGTAGGGAATGGGGGCAGAAGGTGTCTGCCTGTGTGGATTCCTTTGTGGGATCAGGGCTTTGGTTCTTGGCCCAGGGCCTATCATCTTCTGACTAATGAGTTCTTTAAAACATAAAAACAGTAATATTGGAAGAACTTGTCCAGGATGCTTGCTGCAGTTGCATGATTATTTTTATTGGGCCAGATTCTCAGCTGATGTAAGCTGGCATAACTCTGTCCACTGACTTCAACATCTGTTTGTTTTAACCTATTCTTTCATTAGCCTTGTTCATGCTAGGAAATTTAACCACTGCTGAAAATAGTTTTAAGCAACAAGTTCCTTTAAACTGATATTGAAAACTGTTAAGTGCAGCATAGGTCAGACAAAGCTGTCTTCTTAATGTTGTTTCAGGGAGTATATTTGACTTAGTTCCACCCTCTAACTTCAGTCAAACTACTGAGTGAAGAGGATTTGGCATATTGGAAAAAAAATCTGTTCTGCAGTATGTTGTATCTTAAATTACGATATGTTCTGGCACTTGTTATTCTTCTCCTCTTCAGCCTCTCCACAGCTTTTTTTCACAGTTATTGCTCCTTCCTTCTTGATATTCATCCTTGGCTCTCATGTCACACTCCTTTACAAATGTCAGTGATAGTGTAACTGAGTGGTGACAGTATACTCAGTGCTATTCTAATGAGGAAGATGTAGAACCGGCCCCTAAATGTTTATAATCTAAAGGTTCTTCTACCTCTCTGTTCATTTAATGTTTCTTTTGGTAGGTGGTCCTCCTCCCCTCTCCTACTTTCCATGGGGGTCCCCCAGGGCTCTGTCCTAGATTCTGGCCCTTCTTTCTCCACAACTCATTCCTGGATGATTTCATTAGCTGTCATTTCTAGAGATGACTCTCCACTCCTGACTTGTTTCCTCCCATTCCTCCCTACATCTCTACCCCTCTCTGTCTTCTCCTGAGTGTCTTATCATGAACTGAAACTCAGCTTGCTGAAACTGAACTCCTTTGGTGAAATCCTGACCCCAATTACAGTAAACAGGAGCTTTGCAACTGACTTCAGTGGGGCCAAGATTTCAGCCCTTATCTTTATTTCCAAATTATCCCATTTCCACCTTTATCATTGCTAACGCCACCCATCTTATTATCACCCATGCCCCAAAATGTGCATCTGCTAGAGTCACCTTTGATTTCTCCAACCGGTTCTACTCATCCAGGCTGTGTCCAAACATTGCTATTTTCTACACAATGTTTCTTAGATCTAGTCTTTTATCTCTGCTTGCATTTCTAAGTCTCTCACACAGAGGGCCTCCTGGATTCTCATTTTCATTGCTTTTAACCATCGGCTCAATGGGTTTCCTGACACTTGCACCACCCCTTCTGGTCCATACAAAATGCAGCTGTTAAGATCATCTTACTTGCCAGTCATTCTGATCAGCTCCCCTTTTTACACCTACTCAAATAAATTCAAGCTTCCTGAGATTTCAGTTAAAGCCATACATAACAATGACCTTTCCTTATTTATTTACCTTGCATCTTATTGTGTCGCTGCACCCTGCAACTGTTTTGTTCACGTATGTTGCAAGGATTGTAGCTTTGGGGGACATGGCAATCCATGTAGTTTTCACCACAGCAAGTAGTATCACTCAGTATAAGAGGTATAGTAGTATCATTCCATATAAGAGTTGTTGGGTAAATTTTATTAAGCCTTGCTTTATTGTGAATATGTATTCACAATATGTGACTATGTATTCAAAGAGCTATTATATTTAAACGCATATCAACATCTTAATTAACAAGTATCTTCTGTATATCTATTTTGTTTTTCATATGCTGCTAAAATATTCAAGTCACATTGTGTTCATTATAAAACATGTAAAAAGATTGTAATATGTAACTTCTGATAAATGGCTTTCATTTATATAGAGATATCTTAAAATATGATATTAACTTTTGGGAAGGTAATGGAAAGTAAACGTTATGTCATATGTTCACCATTTTAATTAAGCTATTTGAGCAAATGTGTTAGAATCTTTTTTTAAGTATTTTTATTATTACACCTGAATCTGTTTTTAAGTAGCATTTTTTATTTGTCACTATTCCATGGAATTTCTTTAAAATGTTTGATAATCATGCTCAAAAATTCAAAAACACTGAAAGAAGAACTGATTAAATGTTTTAATAAAGGTGAAAATTTCCAATATAAATTTGCAGCAGCAGTACTCATAGCTCAAAACTGTTATTTGGAAACTAATAATTTTTCTGTATTTGGGTTTGTCACAACCTGAGACTTTCCAAATGCATATTGCTTCATGTTGTCTTTCTTTTCTCCCTCCCCTGCAGTTACCCTCAAGATTTCCAGGATAAAGGTAAATGTAAAATATTTTATTTCACTGTGGTATGACTTAAATACTTTGCTCATTGACAGACTCTCAATTGAATAAACATACTGTACATGTGTTTAAAAGCATAACATTCAAATGTTCAGCTTGTGCATTTATTGACTTTCAAGGATGAGGATGCTAGCTCCCCCTACTGAGCAAAAAAATTTAAAAGCTTCAAAAATCTCCTGTGTGCTTCAAAATTTGTGTGCTAAAACCTCACTCATTGAATAACTTGGTTATATTTACTTCATGAATACACCATAGGAGAAAGTTCACTAATAAAGGGGTCTTGTTTAGAAATGTAGCTGGAAGTTTATATAAATTGAATGTCTTAAATATAGATTACTTAATAAAGTAATAAATAACAAAAACTCAGTATTGTCTAAAACTATACAATTAATGTTTTGTCATAGAAAGTGTATTCAAAGCAGTCTACTTTGGCAGTAAGGAACATTAATAGTGATAATTTATTTGAGACCTTTTTTGTGAAGGAGAGATACTAAAGTCTTCTCTTCAACAGTGATATCTCTTTTACTTTTTAATAGGTTGATTTTAATGACTATATGATATTTATTGGCTTTTGATCCACCCTGAATGAATATGTTCATAGTGTAGCAGGAAATCAGACCTTTAGCACAGGAGAACAAGATTTAGAGTGCTAGTAATGAAAACTGAAGTTTGTGTTCTGTATTGTCTTCTTGAGGAGTAAACAAAGCTGCACAGTGCAGCTAGAAAGAGAAAAGATTGAAGAGTTGTTGCTACAGTGTTCTGTTCTGTAACTAAACCTGGAATGGCCCTTATTTCCATGATGCTAATTCATGAGGTCATGACCTGTAGCCTGTGGATGCTGGTATGAGGGTCACAGTGTGAGGTCAAAAAAGCTTATGCGAAGTTGCACTCTTTGCAGAAAGTCGAACCCTGGTACCTTCTATCTGTAGACAGGAGATACCAGTGTATAACTAATATTAGTGCTAGCTGATAACGTGAGAGTGTACTGACACTTTCTATGAACCAGCTTTTCAGCTAGGAAAAGATAAAGCAAAATACAGTTAAAATCAGACTATAGATTTTTTTTTAAAATAATTTGAATGAATTAAATATAGATATATATCTTTCATTTTCCATTTTAACAGTGGCGGTTCTTAACTTTCTGGAATCAATTGGGTTTGGCAAAATCAAAATAAAAAGTTTGCAGTTACAATTTTTTTAAATTAAATTACCCACTTTATATTATATCTTAGTCCTTCCACTCAAGTTAAAATCACATTTTGGTCATCTTCATCAGAGGTAAATGGAAAAGGATAAAATAAATTCAAAAGTTGTATTTTTATTAAGAAAATGTCTTAGCTTTAATTTGAAATTAGGTGGGGTCACTGTTCAATTTAAAATGTATCTGATTTTTGTAAAGCGTATTTTACATTTTAAAGTATTTGTTGTAGTGTATGTACAGTAATGTGTAACTTCCAAATTTGTATATAACAACCAGAAGGTTTCAAAATGATTTAGGTAGGCTCACAGATAAACATGTGAGCTGGTTACAAAGACCAGAGCTCCTATTTACTGCAGTTTATTTAAAACCAAGTTGAAGAAAACTTCTTATAGCATATCGTCTCTTCCAACTGTTAAAGACTTAATTGATCTGGTTGGTAGTGCATTTTTTTTTCTCCTCAACTAATTTTGAGAGGAGGTTTCTTTAGCTCTAGAGGAAGATATAACTTGCAGAATTCAGCATGCAGTGGTTGCCATATTTTTATGACCTGCTCTGATTTCAGTGATAAGTTTATTTGATATACTTTGTTGAAAGTACATACAACCTTTAAGAAGAACAGCATTGCCTTGAGCACTCTTAATCCCCATGGAGCGTCTAGAACTGCATGTGGTATAACTTGTAAATTTTGACATTGTTTAGTTTTCTTTCAATGTAACTAAAATGAAAGGACACGAAAATGTATGTTGGTGAGTTCTACAAACGGGGCCAAACTTTGAAAATGTTATCTACATAGAAAATCTAGACACATTCATGAGCATGGATATACAAAGTGAAAATATCACTTAATTCTCATCCATGAGTTATTACCTAATTTTACATTGGCTCTTACAGTTAGGATATAATGCTAATTGTGAACAGGTAGAATCCCTATCCTGCTCTCAAGACAATACATACATACTGGATTAATGTCCAAAACACTCTCCCTTTCTTAGAATTTTTCTTTATTCTTTACTTAATAAACAATAAGATAAGGAGGGAGCTTAGGCTGAGTTTTGTTTGTTCCTAGGGTTTTCCTGTAGGACCTCTGAGGTTTTTTTTTTTTTTTTTTTTTAATTGACTCTTGTTGTGCTTCAGCCCTTTAGAACTGTAGATGCATCAAAAAGTGGGTATAAACACACTCAATCTAAATTGTTCTAAATTTTCCAACAGAGAGATCTCCTGAAAGATCAGTGATTACATGAATTTTTAATGACGCTTATACAGAGACTAGTTTTTGGTTCTAAGGAGATAGGAGCCTGGACTTTGTTGAAGATTGAGAGTTATTACAGTTTTTGGCATTTCTATCTACGTTTGAGATTAACTGAATCAATATTTTGGCTGCCAAAATGTTTAGCTAAAAGAGCTTTGTTTTTAACTCATGCTAAAAATAGTGCTAAAGTTGGCAGAAGCACGGTTGAAAGTACTGTGGACCCTAGATACCATACTTGTGCTGTTACGTGCTTCTGGGGCTGGAAAAGACAGAGGCAGTGGCTTACGGTTAGGAGTAGCACAACAACAGCTACTGAACGATATCACGTGGATGTGGAAGTATGGACCTAGCTGATGATCTCTATGCAGACCACCACTTCTGGGCCAGGAATGCAAATGCACACTGGTGGTAGCGAATTATGATGGAAATATGGGGTGACTGGCAGTGGGCCCAGGACTTTTGCATTAAAACATATGCATTCATGGAACTGTGTGAGGAGCTTGCCTCAGACCTTGAGTGTCAGAGCACCTAGATGAGACCCATTAAAGGTCCAGAAGCACGTCGTTGCTGCCTATGGAAATGGACACCCCCAGATTGCTATAGATCAGTTAGCAATCAGTCTGGGGTTGGAAAATCTACAGATGGTGCAATGGTCATTGAAGTTAGCAAGGCAATTAATGATGTGCTGTCCCCTGTGATGGGTTCGGTCACAGAGACCCCTCTTGGGACTGTCACCTGATGTACTGAAACTACCTCTGAGCCCGTTTTCTTTGCCAACTTGGGACTCCAGAGCCCTGTCTTATTGAGCCAGACACACAAGCCTGCTTCAACAAGGACCCAGGGTCTGAACCACGCCCCCAAAGCTGCAGACTTAACTGAAAACAGCTCAGCAAGTACTCCTGTCTCCAGCACCCAGACACCCAGCTCCCAATGGGATCCAAACCCCAAATAAATCCGTTTTACTCTGTATAAAGCTTATACAGGGTAAACTCATAAATTGTCCACCTTCTATAACACTGATAGAGAGCTATGCACAGCTGTTTGCCCCCAGGTATTAATCACTGACTCTGGGTTAATTAATAAACAAAAATGATTTTATTAAGTATAAAAAATAGGATTTAAGTGGTTTCAAGTAATAACAGACAGAACAAAGTAAGTTACCAAGCAAAATAAAGCAAAACATGCAAGTCTAAGCCTAATACATTTAGAAACTGAATACAGGTAAATCACACCCTCAGAGATGTTCCATTAAGCTTTTTTCACAGACTAGACTTCTTTCTAGTCTGGGTCCAATCCTTTCCCCTGGTACAGCCTTGTTAGTTCCAGCTCAGGTGGTAACGAGGGGATTTCTCATGATTGGCCACCCCTTTGTTCTGTTCCACCCCCTTTTATAGCTTTAGCACAAGGCAGGAATCCTTTGTCTCTCTCTGGGTTCCCACCCCTCCTCCTAAATGGAAAAGCTCCAGGTTTAAGATGGATCGCAGTATCATGTGACATGGTCACATGTCCTGTGAGACCCCTAGTCTCCATTCTTCCAAGGCTGGCTGGCACATACCCCAGAAGGTTTGCAAGTTAACAGAGCCATTTATAGGTGATTGATTCTGAAGCACCCTTAATGGCTTCCACTTAACATGTATACATCAGTAATACAAGTTTATATCTTCTCCTAACTCCAGACTTAGAAATAATACATGCAAACAAATAGGATAAACACACTCAGTAGATCATAATCTTTGTAATGATACCTTACAAGAGACCCTTTGCATGAAGCATATTCCAGTTACATTATATTCATACTCATTAGCATATTTCCATAAAACATATGGAGTGCAATGTCACAGTCCCCCAGGCTTGTAAAATTGGAAACATTCCTGAAATAATTGAAGGGTTTGAATGGATGGGCTCCCAAACTGCACAGGCACGATGGCTGGGGGAACAGTATGCATCCCCACCAGTATTGAGCAAGCGAGTATATTAACAGGAAAGGATACTATTCCATTGTTATGCAGACTCTTGTGGACCATCATGGCATATTCATGCTCACCTACTTTGGATGCAGCGGGAGAGGGTGCATGATGCCAGGGTGTTCTAGAGGTCTGACCTCTTTCAACATGAGCAAGCTGGTATGTTGTTCCTCTCCCTAATATCACAATATCTGTGATCCTGATGTGTGCCAACAGGACAACGTAGTTTAACTACATGTTGAGCTTGAGCAAGTGCAGGATGGTGGTGTTGAACATGAGGTTAGCATGCAGTGAAGATGATGCCAAAGAATCAACTTGTGTGTAGAGCATTAGTTCCCTGAGTTTTGTAGATGGCTAGTCCTTCTTTAAATAAAGTTAGCGGCTGCTTTCCATTTTAAGCTCACTTCTTAGTATCTCCCTATCTCACTGCCAACCTAAGCAATCCACCAAAAATTTCACATGCCAGATACAATCTCCTAGTAGAACTCTTCTGGAAACACTGGGAGAACTTTACATGAGAAATTTCAGAGATAGTTACTTAAATATTTCTATCATTTTTTTTCAAAGACTTTCCTAATGCTTTTTGACTCTTCACATCTCTGAAACATTCACCTACAAACCTCATACTGCTTCTGTAGTGCTTAATATGTAGATGTCTTTCTTTGGTTTTATAAGGCTCAGGTAGGAATTCTTTGGATGTTTAAAATTACCACTTGATATCAAAACCTAGATGATTGATTCACACACCTTAATGCACATACTTTATCAGTTTGCTGCATGTCACAGTGGGCATGGAGAGAATAGCCATCAAAGGAACCACTTGGGTGACAGGTGGATTGAGTCATTTTCTCATTGATGTTCTATTGAAAATCAACTGAACAACCAAGAGACTAAAGTGTACAAGCTTTAGTTTGAAAGTAACTTTATTCACTCATTTGAGCTAACGAACCTGTTTTGGGAATCTTACATTTATTAATTGCTGGGTATAATAGTCTTTCCAGCAGTGAAGGTTGGATACTGGGCAGAAGGAATTCATTTCAGCTTGACACGTTTGGCCAAGCCTTCTGGAATAGCAAAAAATCAGGAGTTTTTGAGGCAGCTACTTGCCTGCCCTCCTGTAAGTGTTTTATATGCTTTAAGATTAAGTTTGAGCAATTTTTTTGCTTCCTTCTTCCTAGATGTTTTATTAACACAGTGTCTAGACCAGGGGTAGTAAATAGGTGGACAGTGGGTTAAATCCGGATGGCCAGCCACTTTTGAACGGACCCCAAAATCATGTTATTTACTTTTTAAATTATTATTATTATTAAGTTATTTTTATTTATTTATTATCATTATTGCTGTTTATTATTTTCTCTGGAGTCTGGACCTTGACTATACCTTGACCAAGAAATTTGGACCTTGACAAAAAATAATTGACTACCCCTGATCTAGCAAGAGTCTATTTCAGGGCCAGAGGCTGAAATGATGTCTGATCTCCTTTACAGATTAAGTGGCTGAAGTAGTATCTTAAATGTTTGAGTTCATTACTATGAACAAGTAGTAGCAGAGGAAAACGAATTGTGGAAAAAAAGAAGAGTTTGATGGGTTTTTTTACCAGATCCCTATAAAATAATATGGTCTTGTTCTTATATTCAGTCGATACCAGCTAAACCTGTTGGAAATGTTCAATGCAGAATACAGGGAATTAAAGTGCAGCCCTTGTTAACATAACAATACTTAAGTGTCTAATTCCCCACTTACCATTCTGCACACTTACCCCCTTGGTGTGTGCTGTTTCAGAACATCAATAAATTAATGTACTGTAATTGAAAAGATGGTGTTTAATAAGAAAAGATCAGGTACAGTACCTTTTATTGTGGGCAAATCAAAATATTGATTGTGGTCAAACCTAAGTGGTGAGTTAAACTCACCGAAATGAGAGAATAGGACTTTTTTTTTTATAACTGTTAACAGTGTATCATTAATTAAACTTTAAAAAAAAAAAGTTCCAGGATAAATCAAATGCTGTTCTGGGGAAACAAGAAATCATATTAATGAACATCAACTCCTTAATTATCCTCATGACTATATAACAGGGACACATTCATGTCTTTTCTGTGTGCAATAACTTTTACAAAGAAGTATTTTAAAACTGATCATTAATTTTATGACCACAGAAATGAGATGCAAAATTTATGCTGTTGTCATTGGCATAGGCTCAAGGCACTACTGACATTATGTGTGATTGTAATGGAATGGCTGCCAGCTAATGAGTCTATAGACAATTCGTTTGAGCATGCCTTGCTTTTAGATGTCTGATTAGGCTGTAATGCTTTCAATTATGTCTTCAAATTGTATTGGATACATTTACCTGATGCCTGTTGTTGCTTGGTAGTTCAGCTTTCTATTACATAAATACAAGTCGAATACTTTCCTTTAATTTATTTATGCTTTTCAGATGTATTTGCAGGCACTTAGCACCTGTGGAGGGGAGAAAATGGTTTGTGCTGCTCAACACTGACTCCTCTGACTGGTTAAGGAGTAGCATTGATAGCTTCAAATACAGTCTGTTCCAGTCTTCCTCAGTCAGAAGAATATTGGCTTTGATACAGGGTCTGGTTGTGGGAAGATGAAAAGTAGGGAAAGGATTACTAGGGCTTGTCCAAAGATACAGAAGACCCCACAGAATTAACAAGAAGGCTTATTATACTTTTGATGTATAAAACTTTAGGGAGTAATATCCCTATATATTAACAGAACAGACTCCTAAATCTCTCAACCCCACAAAGCCAGGAAACTGAGAATTAAGGCTGATTCTACTCTTAAATCATTTTGTCATGCATAAACTTACGCATTGTAGATGTGTTTTTCATTGAAGCTCCAGAATATTGGGTGATCTATGATACCAAAATGAGCTACAATTCCCAGGTACAATTGGGTGAGTTAAAGACTGCATTTCAGCCTGTAGTGTGAACTACAAAGCACTTGGTTTAAACACAAAAACAAAAGATCTGGCTTAATATAGTCTCAAACATCTTCCAAGTTAGTTCCCCCTCTATTTCAGTGTCTATGGTATATTTTCTTAGTGTTAAGTATTTCAATTACTGTATTTTCAACACAAAGTATGGGTACACAAATACACGTTCTCGTACACAGGGCGACAGTGTTTCTATTTGTGCTCAGATTATTTTTATGTGTGGGTAATTTTTTAAGCCTGACAACTTCAGCTTTAACCACTCAATTTTTGCAAAATATAAACAGTTTTTGAAAGAAGAGCGATTGGGCACTCTCTTTTTTCTACATTCTCTGATATGCGTAACTCTTCTCCTTTTCTTTGCATAGTTGGTATATTTTTAGACATATACCACATTTTGGGAAGGAAACTTCATTTTGCATAATGAAAACGAAAGTTGCATGTAATACTTCCCCCCCCCCCCTCCATTTCCCCTCATTATAGCAGTAAGACCCAACATGACATGTACGTTAGCCAGCTATTGATGCATACCTCAGGTGTATTTGAGACCCTTAGTTCCCTGAGAAGCACACCTATAGATTACTGTGCTATACACACACAGTTGTAGCTGAGTGCTATTAAAGTGTGACTCCATTTTTTATTTCAAAGGGAAAAGGAAACACTACCTTTAAAAATACTTTTAAGTGGAAAGATGTATCCTTACACTTTTGAAAAATAGTTCGTAGTTGAGGAGAAAGCAAATTGAAAACGTGTGGAAGTGCACAAAATGTTGCTGAAAATGCAGTTTGGCACTTTTTGCGAAGGAGACAGTTGAAGACTTTCCCTTTCTTCCCCAAATGTGTTCTCTTTTCCCTCTATCCTCAGGCTGTCTGTCTTTCGTTTCCTGTTAGTTTCTCCCCTCACACACAGTTTTGGTGTGTGGCATGGTTTTCTTTTTCTTTCTTTCTTTCTTTCTTTCTCTTTTTTCCCAGCTGTGCACCACTGGGAGGGGTTCATTAATATGACATCATTAAAAAGACCCACTTGGCCAATTAGAATGTAGCTTTGGAGCACCAGTGTGCACAGCCATACTCTAGTATTCAGAGGTACATGAAGTGAAATTAAGAGAACAATAGGACCCTGAATTTGTTCAGTTTAATTTAAAATGACTTGACATCATTCTTTCTTATTAACAAAGAATTGCTAAATCTCTGCTTTCAAAATGAATTCTGTTTGTCAGAAGGAGACAGTTATTAACAAATGGTTTCTGTTTGACTCTTGCAGGAGAATTGGAAGATGAGGAAGAGTCTGAGGGCTCTTTCCCTTCACCTCCTGATAATCTCTCATTAGCATCTGACCGATATGATAAAGAGGATGAAGGACCCTCTGATGGTACGTGACTCTGTTTATCTTAGAATGCACTAGATTTGCCAGTTTGCTACAAACCCATGCAATCTGATCTTTTTGATTAGGGTGGTGTTATGGTTGGAAAGCAGATAAACAGATGGGCATCATCAGACAGCTGGACAGTTTTCTTACCTTTACAAGAACCTTTAAGGAACTGAAGAGCTCTCTCTAGTGGTGCTAACAGCATAGTGAACCTGTCATAAGTGCACACTGTTTTTACTCACATATTTTTTCATAATGAAAACTCTTCTGTAGAATTTTTTTAAAGATAGATCAGTGGGTAAAGCAGTATGTGAATATTCATAGTAACAAATTGTTTGTTAATTCAACATGATCAGATTCTTGCTTAATTTTATTGTGCTACTTAATGGCTTGCTGTATTATTTATCTTATAAATAATGAAACAGTTTAATTGATTGATATTTTTCTTTAAACTTCATGCAGAACGAGTTCATAAAATATTAAATTAATTATTCCTACAATACTTCCTCAGATTAAGACTGTCTTATGTAGATTGTTTTCTTTATATAATTGTTTAGTTTGACTTCCCATTTAAAAAAAAAACCTTTGTTCCATAGTTGTTTTCATATTGTTTTATCCTGTGTTCAAAAGCATATAAACAACCAAATTTAGCATTACATTTAATGAAGATATGAACAACTGAATATTGCAAGAGTTAAGCTTGCTTTATCATTGCTTCCATTTTTTGAGGTCCATTTATTTTTATACACAATATAAAAAAATCTTGTATGGGTAACATATGATTATAAATTAAATACATATAGAAATGAATTAACTATGTATATTAATTTGTGGCACTGAAAGTTAGAAGTGAATGATGTTTTCTGCCATGATATGATGATCAAACTGTGCAGCTCCATCTCAGAATACAATTGCTGAATGAAAATATGCTTCCCGCAACATAGCACTCCACATTTTATGTTACCCAGATTATTCCCTTTGGAAACATAAATTGCTTTTATGAGGTATAAAATTATGTCTATTGCAGAACAGGGATAAGTCAAGTACATGCATAAGTGATAAACCTTCTAACCACTGATTCTGAATAACGACATTTTCTTTATACACACAACTTTGTTAAAATGTGCAACAATAATCACATACTTTTTCAGTTGCACTTGTTTTTCATTTTGGCAAATGTAGAAATTTTATTAAAAAAGCAAAAACAAACTTTGTTTGTTGTTCATATTATAATTATTAGTCAAACAAGGCATGGCTTATATAAAATCTAAATTAGTTTTCCAAAGTACAAACAAGTTAAAGTTTCCATTTTTGTACTTACAGATTTTATTAAAATACCTTTTTGTGGTTATATCTTACGATATGTTGAGTTTGAAGCTACTACAAAGGATATATGTCAAAATTATCTGGATATTTGACAGAGAAAATAAAGCTATATATTTTTTTCTGAAGTTGTACATTATTAAGAAAAAGACAGCAGTTTTGTTGACAAAACTGAATAATGAATTGTTGAACAATGCTGATGCCTAAATATATTATCAATTTGGACATACAGATAATTAATTTAGTCTCTTTTGGATGTTGTAATTACTAGATTAAGCGCATAGATACCACTATAATAGCCAATTTGCAAAATCCTTAGATAATTAAATAAAATGTAGGATAAAAATACAACTAGTACAAGATAATATAATCTAAGATGATGAAACTTTATACTGTTGTCCCTTGTGGCCAAGTCCTGTGGGAGATCCTGAGTCAGAAGTGAGTAAAGATGGTGGAATTGGTCCATAAATATTGATAATTTCCTTGAATCATTTTTGTTTAGTTTGCAGTAGGTAATTTTAAAGACATTTGAAATTCAAAATGTAGACCAATATTTTCAAATCTAGCTGCCTAGACTTAGGCTCCCAAATTTGTGTTTAGGTACCTAAATAGGTAGCCTGATTTTGAAAGGTGCTGAGTGCCTCCAGCTCTTATTGACATGAATGGATTTGTGGGTGCTCAGTAGTTTCAAAAACCAGCCTATTTATATTTAGGACCCTAAAGGCACAATCCTGTAACTTAATCCGCATGATCCTGTGCTGATCCCCGTTTACTTAAAGTGGGGTCCATGCAGGTGTAAGAATCTCATTGTACTCATTCAGTTGCTGGATCAAGGCTTATTAAGTATGGAATTAGGAACCTAACTGAAGTTCAGAAATATTCTCCATTTAACTTCCAGGGTCATTCTTCTTCTACTGTACTTAAATGATTATGTAATGCAAAATTATTAGGTTTTATGTGCTTAAACATTACAATAAAGAATTTAAGACTTGTATGTTTTCTATAAATACTAAGTTCAGATTTCTCAGTATTCCTCTAAAAATATAATTGCAAAGTTATACTAATAATTATCTGTAACTGTCTGGAGGGCTATCATATGTATTCTGCAATCATTCTAAACTCCTGTTTTTTGTGTGAGAGCCCTTTATCTAATGTTATATTAATTACAAGGGAGATAATCCATTTAACAATAAGTACGGTATAACTAAATTAGTCCAGGTCACCAAAAGGCCTTTTGTCAAATCTGATTGTTACTTTGTCCTTTTGACTTTTACCTTATGGTAGGCACTAACAAAGTATCTAAACTTTGATGGATTATAAACTCTAAACATGATATGTATTTTTCATAATGCTAATGTAATTTTCTAGGTACTGAAAAGGTCAAACCCCCACATCTCTGTGTGCATTCTAAGTCTGTCTTTCCTTTTAATATTTCTTTTTCTCTGTTCCTCTGGTTCAAAAGTTCACTCAGTTCCCAAATGGCCACCTAATTTTCCAGTTATTCCCTCAAGCCATATGTGTTTTGGTTTCTTTATGGTTTATTAGGTACTGTAGGAAAGTAGCATAAGTTATATCTTCTAATGAAATTCAAGCACACTTCAGTGATGCTTTGACTTGATTGCTGGCAGCAATTAAATCACAACGAAGGAGAATAATGCATAGGCTCAGAAGGTCCAGACACCGTACAGAAACTGAAAAAAGATTAAAAAAATAAAATAACAAAAAAAAGCACCCCCAAAATCAAACCAAACCAAAAATCCCTGCCAGGCACTGTGTTCCTAACCTGATTTTTTTTTTTTTTTTTTATTTTTTTATTGGCTAACAGGCTGACTGATCGCAAAATCATAACTTGCTGTGTGCTAACAGGCAGAGTTCACTTGTAGGTTATTGTGAGCTGATAATGGGTTAGATGGAGTTTTGATTTTCGCATTGGACCCTGGTGCACCAGATTAATGGAATTTCAATGAGAGACTGGAGTAGTCACAGCTTTGTCAGAAAAACAGATGGAGATTCTATAGTCATGTCTTCTCATTAATACCAGTTGCCTGAAAGGTGTACTACTTCTCTATACAAAAGACTCGAAATAATTGATTTTTGAGTGGGATATTTTTTTTCATTTATTGATGACTAGGTTTCTTGTAACTTAAATGACCTGTTTTTGTATAGTATGTTGTATAACAATGTTGCGGCTTGTAATTTCTTACTCTCCTTATGTCTGTTTTGAAATTTGGTTGTGGTAGGAAATAAATCTCTAGCTGAGCTACAAAAGGGGAAACCAAGACATGTTAAAATACTTACAAATCAAAATAGTAAGTCTGTACTTTATGGTTATGGTTAAAAAAAAAGTTATCACCAATTTTAGAAGATAGTGCTTTAAAAAATAAAAAAGGAAACCATTTCATTTACAGGAAATAGTTTGTTCCCTGTACTGGGACACCAAAGGGGGAAAAGTCAATATCAAAGGTGGAGCGTTTTTTGGATTAATTAAAAAAAAAATTAGTTCAGCGCCATTTGAAACTATTAAAGTATCTCAGGCTGTTTAAAATTTTAATCTTTTATAATTTTGGTAAGGGACTCTATAGATAAGCTGTTTAATTTTTTTAAAACAAAACCCTGATTTCACTTTTTTCTATTGCATGATGACTTGTTCAGTTCAGATGAAGTGAATGTTCTTCTGGGATACTTCCTTCATTTGTTTGTCCCTGGTGGAGGTGGTAATGCTTCAAACTACCTGAAATTACATTAGGGGGTGCACAAAGATGTGAAAATGCACTTTCAAGCCTGGAAGCAGATCTATCTACATTTAGCTTCACATCTTCAGGGGGCATGAACCTGATCTCTCAATCAATGTTCGGTTTAAAAAAATCTCAATGGATTTTGGTAACATTTGAAGCAATTTAGGCCATAGTCATTTCGGTGGATGACAATCTAGAAATGTTGCCTTGAAGTGCAGGAGGCTGAAAGAAATATTGAAAATGTGTCTTATCTAAGTACTCTACGTGGTCCTCATAATTGTAGTATTTGGATATAATCATGAATAAAATATGCCATTTTAATTGAAGAACCTTAAATAGTGCAATAGTCCTGTCCTAGAAAAATCAATTTGAGCTGGAAAACAAGAATAGAGTAGGAAATGTGTGGCTGGTGATGAATAAGCTGAACGGGTGTGTTGTGGGTTATGTTTTTTTCTCAGAATAGATTCTGGCAGTGTTGGAGACAGGGTAAGGTAGTGGAGAGTAACCAGTGTGCTTTACTGAATATTTTTGCTGAAAAAAGCCAACATGTTTCTCCCATACGAGAATATAAAACTTTTGGTGCTAAGTGTAAAAATTCTAAAATCCACACTTGAGTCAGTCTAATTTTCTGGATTTGGGATGCCTATTTTACTTGTGTTATAATCCTTCTCTATTTCAATATTGTATGGCATTTTAGATTGTGAAAGTGAGAATGAAAAATGATACACTTTAATATTTTTATATGTTACGTTGAAAGGTAGGGTCTGATTTAAGGTCACAATTGCTTAATCCCCCCCCCTCCCCCAACATAGTCATGGGAGCATTTTTAGATAAAGAGACTTATAATACCTTCACAGTGGAAGGTGGTAGATGTAGAGAACTCAAATACCCAAGGGAACTTTTTCCTTGCAGTGTACAATGTAAATTAATTTATTTTCCTTTTTTCTTTTAACTCTGTTCCCACTGTGTTTGTTTTCTAGGAACTCTATTTAGCAGAAAACCGTGTTCCATAACAGGGCTGCTTTAAATAATACAGTATTAGTAACTGGTTTAACAAGGGTTGGAGAATAGAAAATACGGTTAAGATTTTTCTGTCCTCTTTTCCCTAAGAAGATCTTTATTGGCACTATTTTAGTACCTTCATCAGACTGGTGTTCAGTTGATGATTGGTCATCCTGGGGAAGGAAAGCACTGGGAGTTTACCAGCTGTTGTTCTAATGGATTAGTTATCAGGTTTACAATTGTGGAGACAGAATGATTGTTATGCTGTTAGCATGGAACTAAAGAGCATGGTTATTCCTTCTTAACTTGTTATTCCACTACCCAGAGTAGTCCTCCTACACAGAAAACAAAAGTATATTCTTGTTCTAGTTCCCATTTAATTATTTCAGGTTGATTGGCACAATTCGAAAGATCACAGTTCATTAAAGCAAAGGGAAATGAGCGGGGCCTGATAGGCCTTCTTTTCTCAAGTGAGCAGAGGGTGTGTGCATGTGTCTGCCCCGACTCTATACTCCAATTGGGGGGAAATTTTGCTTCGAACAGCCCCTTACTTAGGGCACGTCTACACTAGAGAGTTTACAGTGGTACAGCTCTCCCATTGGCTTAATTATTCCAGCCCCTGCAAGCGGCGGTAGCTATGTTGGCGGGAGAAGCTCTCCCGCCAACAGTGCTGTACACACTGATGCTTATGTTGGTGTAACTTATGTCACTCAGGTGCTGATTTATTCACCCTGCTGAGCGACATAAGTTATGCCCACATAAGCTGTCATGTAGACATAGCCTTTTTTTCTTCAGGAAGGGTTTTCTGGGAGAAGCTACTCTCTTCTTTTGTGTGTGTATGTGGATTCGGAGAAGTTGCTCTCTGTTGCTTTGTATGACGAGTAAGAGGGGATGATCCCCTCCCCCCCCATACCATTTCTCTACTTTTTTCCGCTGAATGGAGGGAATAAATTGGGAAGGTCATCCTTCTCCTCTTCACTGTGGGAGATGAAAAAATAGGGTAGGAGAGGGTGTTCCCCCTCCAGCTTCTTCAGAAATGAGGAATGATGGTACCACTTAAGTTTGATCCAATAATTTTGTTTTCTGAGAGAGCTGTTGTCTGAATTGTGACTAAAATATAAATCTTTAGCTTATTATCCATGATACATGTGGGTATTAAATAGTAGCATTTATATGCCTGTGTCGAAGAGGATATTAGACCGTTTTGCAATGTCGGCCACAGATGCTGTGTTCTGGAGAAATGATTATGTATTGCTTGGTATAATGCTATGCGATTCTGTATTTCTGAGGATTTCTGGGCAAAAAAGTTAATAGGACTATCAAATGTATTACTTTCAACGTCCTATGAGTCTAAGAAGTTTTGAGATGAATATACTAATTAAACAGGAGAATATCAATCTCAGACTCACATTGACTTCAGTGGGAATTGAATCAGGCCCATGCTGCCTGCACTATGCTGAGGGCTTCAGAGGAGAGCTGTGCCAGAAAGGAATTAGTTAAGCTGTGGCATTTGTGAACAGATTGTGGACCTAAGGCCCTCAGTGTTTTCCCTAGAAAGGAACATTTGAGACAGTGTCTATCCAAATTAAAAACCTTTGAGAAGTGGGTGGATGAAACAGACTGGAAAGTACAACATGCTGAAGAGGAGGTTAACATGCTAAAAGAAAACACTTCATAAACTGAAATCCCTAACTAAAGCAACATCCTGTCAGAGAGAGAGATGTTAGAAAAATAAATCTGGTCATGGAATGAGTGCTGGTGGGGTCACATGACCATAAAGTCCCCAGATCCTTTCCTCTTGGCGGTGGTGGTGGGAAAATCGTGTCTAAAATCTTAAAGATGATGCACTCTACTACATCATAAAATGCTATAGATCCCCTAGGCAGAACCAAGATGGCAGAAGAGCTTCTACAGAATCCATAGCAATGAATGTATCACATGTGAGGGATGGTGAAAGAATCTTTAGAGAAGCAAGAGATAAACAAAAACTTGCATGTGAGGTAGGTAACGTTTCTATTAACTGTGGTTTAAGCCTAGTCTTGCAGGGGAGAAGGAGTAAACTTCTGAGAGTGAAACAAGAACTGAACTGGAATCCTGGCCCCATTGAAGTCAAAACTTCCAGTGAAGCTAAGATTTTACCCCGGATGATGAAAAAGCAGAAGTGGCATTGGGACTTTTGCCCCTCACCAAACTTACATATATGAAAAGATTATTATTTCATTGTTAAATCACCCACCACCTGTTAGATTAAAAAAGACGTAAAGGGAGATTCTAGTATAAGTAAAGGGTCCAGTGTAGACTTGGAAAGCTAAATTATATAAATTATTTTAAACTATCATGCTACCTCATCCCATGGCTATATTGACTTTATTGGGATGACCAGTAAAGAAGTCATCACATATGTTACTTGGAATTTTCTGTAATAATTTCTTGTTTATTTTGTGGTAGTGCTCAAAGGCCACAGTCATGATTAGGGCCCTATTATTCTAGGTGTTCTACAAATAGCTGGGCAGACATAGTCCATGTCATAAGGAGATTACAATATAGTTAAAGGCAAACTGCAACAGTGAATGTAACAGTCTTTTCCTTTCTACTGTTTAATGGTGATACCATATGGTTACAACCAATGTGCATAGTTTGATGGTTCTAAATCATTTGCATTTTTATGTATCATTTTAAAAATGCCTTATCAAATATAACCCTCTGTCCCTTAACATTTACCCTCCTTTCGTGGAAAAAGTGACACTAGGCTTACTGCTTATGGTTATTTGATATTTGCCACATTGTTTGAGGTATTCAGCACAGGTAAGACAGTCACCCGGTTTCCACCAACGTCCAAATATAATATTCAAATTTTAAATAACTGCATACCCCATTTTAGTTGTAGTAGCACTTCTTATGTCCTTCTTTTAATCCTAGGATTTTTTTTTTCTGCAGCAATATGTAAGTTTTGATGTAGTCTTTGTGGAAATTAATCGCATAGTATTACAGCTTACCATTCTGTCTTCATGTTTTCCTATATCAGTTTTATTTTTTTGAAAGTAATTGAAATAAAATGAACCAGAGAAGTTTTTTCCTCTAAATTAGTGGTGGCCTTTTTAGTGGATCATGGAAGATATGTTCACTATGGATTCTGTGCTTAAGTGGTTCATAGGAGGTGAAGGCTCTCTGCAGTGGAATGAATGTCCATCCTCTTGCTCCCTCCTCTCCCTGCCAAGCAGTAATTGACGGTCAATTCCCACACTGTTCCTGACCTCTCCCCTTTCTAGAATCGAGCAGAGATGGCATTGGGGTAGTAGATGATAAAGCACTGCCACTCCCCACAGTGGCATCCTGGTGTGGGGAATTGTTTAGTACTTTTCCAGTTGGTGATCGGAACAATAGCTGACTGCTCCCCAAGCATTCTGGGATACTGGAGGAGTGGAATCTGCTGCTCCTTGCTATCATTTGGTGGTGTAGGGAAGCAGGTCTGTCCTCTGTTACTTTTATGTCTTCTGCTGCTTTGATTGGAGTGATTATACTGTCACTTCTTAAGCCTTATAATGTTGCCTGGGGAAGATGGGAAGTAGCAATGCCTGGGCCTCTCCAGGTTCCCACCCATCAAAGAGGAAACAAGATAGTCTGAGGTGAACTTCTCCTTACCAGGCATTGGGCAAGGAGTCACATCAGTCATCTGCTTGGAGGGCAATTAAAGCTGGAATCAACTGATTGTGGAAAGCCCATAATTTTTATTTAGGTAATGTGGCAGACTTTTTGAGTACTCCTGCATTTGAGTTAGAGGACATACTGTATTACATACTGTGCATTGCACTTCTTCTCTTAACATACCTACTTCATAACAGTGCACTTACATGTGTATTATAGAGTGATCAGGAAGATTTGAGTTAGAGTTTTGGTTTGGATTGAATTACCACACAGAAGTGTAGATGTGTATATCCAAAACTTATCTGAATCTTGGGTTTATAAAGTTGGCCCAATAATTTGTGAAAACAAGGTCTCCATGATGATTTCAGTGCTTCTTGTGTTGGATTAGGTCAGAAATACATAAAATAACTTCCATATGGTACTTTGTTGCTTCATTCCCTGTTTGAAGTCTAGAAGTACCTGGGCACATGCAACTAAAAAAACCTGATATAAACCCCTTGTATTTCAGAACCTACAGAAAGGTTTGGATTGGTTCTTATCTGGTTACCAAGCATTTATGACTTGTGTATATTTTGAGGTTAGCACCTTGGTATATATTGTGATGTCAGCATTAATTAACAGTATGTTCCCACATTCCTGTTTTTGTATCTTATTTTGTTTTTGCTTATTGTATAAGTGCACACAATATATTTGATATGCAAGTAAAAGATCAAGGACCACTTGGAGCAGCATGCAATGCAGATAGACAAAGACTGGACCCAAACACATAGTGACCTTTATGGATGGTGGTAACTTAGTGATTTGATCTTTTTGAAATAAATAATAAGTTGGCAGCATTTGACTGACAATAGGTTAACATTTGAGTGTTGAGAAGGAATTTGAATGGAAGAGCAGGGGAGCCCTGACACAGAATGGTTTATTAAAGGGGAGTGAAGTCAAACCTTATTCTTCCACCACACTGATTACCCATCCAAGAGGTGGAGTTGGATGCACCATTTACCATTTATGAAATTATACCAGGAAGCCAGCTTTCCCTGGGGATTTCACTGTGCATTCTCCCTTACTGACTTCCTCTTTAGTGGGATTCTCTGTAGGTACCAATGAGAGAACTTACAGATAGGAGGGGGAGTCCAAGTAGAACTTAATGGCTTCTGAGACCACTTTTTTTCCTTCAGGGTTTTAAAATTAGTTTACTTAATTTACTATAGTATTTTTGTTAAAAAGTCATTTTGGTTAAGGCCTGTTGTCCATTGTTAAGAGAATGCACTGTGATACCATTTGAGGATTTTAGCTTAGCCTTCTGAGCTGGCAGTATCTGGAAACACCCATTATTTTGCCCCTGGTAGAAAGGAGTTCCTCTTGTAGCTCTTTTAATCCTCCCATCCACCAGTCCAGTCTAGCCTTTCCTGTCCTCCTGGCTGAGGTAGTCCATATACAGCCTTTTTCCCCCAGTGAGGAATTAGAGAAGAAATGGGGAAGTGAAGAAGATTCTCCTGCTGTTCATTCTCTGATGCTCCCTGGTCCATCTAAGCTTAAAGCCATATTTCATGGTAAGGGCATCACAGCCTGGAAACATAACTCTCAGGAGATGTCCTAGTCATGATAAGAAATGACTTTTTGTTTGATACCTGGCGCAATAGAGTTCTGAACTTCTGTGTATGTGTTAATACGTGTATTACCACACACCAGATTTCTAGATTATAACCAATGTTATACTCATGATTAATTCTGGAGCTATGTGATAAATTGTATTTATGTATCTTTGACTGTCACCTGTGCTCTACCCACTAATCCATCCAGTAAGCAAGGGTGGGGGGTGTTGAAGGAGTTTGGTGGAGGGGGCTGAGATTAGGGCATAGGAATGAGTGAACCAGGTATACCATAATGTGGAAAAAGAGAAAAAACCTGATAGGAAGAAGGGACCAGGAATAGGAGTAGAATCTGATGGAGAAAGTAGGTGAAATAGTGTGGTCCATTATCTTGTTGATCACAGGTAAGTCACTCTGCCTCTTAAGCATGGGCACAAGAAATTAACGTCACCTTTGCAATTGCATAGGAAAGAGAGTGTTGCCATTGACTTCAGCAAGGCAAAATTTCACCCTTATTGCTTTTCAAGAGGGGAAAAAAGCAAGTGAAAATTCTTACATTAGTTTTACAGCTGACCAGTGGTTTAGGATTTCTTGTTGACATATGCTTATTCAAGGTTTAAAAAAAAAAGCGAAATTATTTTATCTAAAGTTTTAAATGGCATGGGTTTTTATATTAGGTGAGAAATGGAATGACCTTTTTCCTTGCCTGTTAATTCTAAAACTAGATTTTGGAGGATGTTTACTTTTTTCAATCATAGGCTTGAAAAAATCAGTTTATTATTGCAAAGATTATAAATGCATGTTTTAGCTCAAAATGTTTTTGCGATATTTTGGCAATATGGTAATTACTGTTTAGTCATGGTTTATTTAAAACAATCAGTTTATTATTTTGTATATTTCCAGTTCTTAAGATCGTACCAAATAACTTTATGGGGGGCAATCAGATGATTGTCTTTAGGATGTTTATGGATTTTCAAAGCAATAACTTAATTTGGAAAAATAATTTTTTGTAGTTACATGTTAGCTACCACATAATTACAAAGTCTCATATGGAGATGATATGTGCCGTGTCCTGCAGCTTAAGAGTAGGAATTTTTTTTTTTTAAACAAAAAACAAAATATTTCTTTCATTCAGTATTCTTTTTCCCCAAAATATTTGGAATCTTCCAAATTTCCCACGTTCACTTGAATTATATTTAGAACACATTATTAAAATAATATGAAAATCCTGTTGAGAGCTGGTGATAATTGATTTACTCCATCACACTGAACAACCCCTTGTTTTCCTCTTTCTCCTCCCTTGGGCAATAATCACGGGATCAAGCTGTCGGTCTGTAGATATAATTTTTCCAGCAGTGCCATCTGGCTCCTTGGCATTAGTTGTATGTTGGCTTCTTTGCCGCTGTTACTGATCTTTGTCAAATGTTGGACAGTCGATGAGATGTTTTCTACTACCGGATGTTAATTTTCTTTTAAATGATTGTTTTTCATTGTAATTTTATGTACCTTTACCTTATTCCTGAACGTGGTTAGGATTTAACATGTGTCTTATTTGAGAAAAACAGTGTTTGGTTATGGATTTCCTTTTTTGCATGTTAAAAAATAGTCTGTCGAATCATCTTTATGCAGTCTGCACAGTAGTAACTCGTTCTCTCCAATTTTTAAAAAATCTTCAATTAAATATGCAGCCTGCCCATTTAAATGTTTGTGGAAATATTTTTCATTAAGAAATTCTTGGCTAGACTGCAAGAATTCTAAATTTCTGTGATACAGCTGTGACAGGTTTCCTACTTTAGCATAATCCAGGCAACAGAGATACCTTTTTCATCACAGAGCAGCAACTTGCTTTTTCCTATTAAAAAGAAAATTTTGTAAACTGGTGGCTCATTTGAACATAACATCTGAGTTACTTATGACTTGGTACTGGATATGTTTCATTGTCATACCAAACCTATATACAGTATTAATAAACAGAGAAGATAGGTTTAGTGGAGTGTATTTTAATGAGGGGAAAAATACTAAACAGAAACTTACTAATGTAGCCTCTCATTTTCATTCTTTAATTTTTTCCCTTCATTACCTGGTTCAGAAATTTTCATGAAAACTGCTTTTATGATGACAAGGATTCCAGACACATAATAAAGAATAAAACTTCGAATGACAATTTATAGTAGAATAAAAATTAATCTCTTAGTTTATTATTCTTATTAAATATTCGTGTTTAAAATGTTTCCTAGTTATGTTTGTTTCTGATTTGATGAACAAGCTCTTTTTAAACAGGAAAAATTAACTTAATTTGTAGTCCTGCATACACTTGTTTTTTAGTCAACATTTATTGAAGTGCTTTGTGTTTCATGTGAATAAGTTATTCTCCTCTCTGGGCGTAAGTCTAAATTATTCCTTTTAGTGGCCTATGTTGTATGGATTTTCTTAAAATCATCCAGGTGACAATGGTAACTTTCAAAAGTTATCTTTAATATGCTATCTCAATACTTCTGTTAGTTTGTACTAGTGGAAAGTAGTTATTAACATTGCTGAAGACATTGCCCTGTACTGAAGGTGATCGGAGCAGAGATCTTAAACTGGGAAAAAGGAAGGAAATAGGTCATAATTCTGTTCCAGTTTGCAAAGGTCAAACCTGAAGACTTTTTTTAAGTTTTAAAAAAGAATAAATGCCCAGGTATTTGTGACTCTAACTTACATCAGTGAAATTATTGAGATTCAAACTATAATAATTAACATACATTTTCTTTCTGTCTAGTTGGAGGAAGAATCTACAGAAACATTTAATTTTCTATTTTTCTGTTTTAATTTAATCTGTCATTTACAATAATATCAAATTTTAATACCTATAAGTACAAAGGCATATGTTATGAGTTATAAAATAATCCTATAGATTAATTATATTATTACATGCAAATGTTCTCTCATGAAGGGTTTTAAATTAGTAAATCATGATTTTCTGAAATGGCATCATATCTGGTTTTCATCTGTGACTAAAAGTGTAGATAAAATGTGGCCACTAATCAGTTGTCTGGGATGCCAGCTCATTAAGATTTACGCTATCATCAAAAATGCCCAGAATTGTTTGTTGGCTATATCCTAACTCAAATATGTAAAGGGGATACTACTGCATTTTTCTTTAGAATCACAGGGAGTTCTGTGACCTTTTGTGGCAAATTATGTAGAAAGAAAATATTTATATTCATTTAAAATAACCTCCATGAAGAAATAGTCTCATTACCCTGTTTGATCAATTTCTTGTAGCCTGAGCTGTAGCATGCTGCTATTGCTATTGGTTGATGGAATACACAGAGAAGTGGCTAATGGTGATGGTGCTCATCAGGACAGGGTTCAGCCAGCGGTCAGCAACAAATAATTCAAGACTGTTTCTAAGTTTGTGGCTGGTGGAATTTGCTCTTGCCCCAAGCCAGCAGCATTGCTGAGCTGGGCTATTTGATTAGAAGAGAGGCATATTTGCTTCTTAGCAACTGCACATTTGCACAACACATAGAACTCTACTGCCTCCAAAGGTTTTCCTTTTGTGATGGTAGAATAATACTTTATTGTTGATTGACATACAAAAGAGATCTTAGCTATGCAGAAGAGTCTACCACCAATTTATGTTTGTCTTTTGTAACTTGTAGTGGGTGCATTATTGCATGAAAAAGTTTGATGTAGTTTGTGTACACAAGTGAGAGTTTAAATCATGGATAATCTTGCTAACATGTTGTCAATACACATACTTAAGTGACAAAAACACTACTGCTGCCTAACCAATAGCATGTGCTGGGTTTTTTTTACACTCAGGTCTACTGAAGAGAATTTTTTTTACTGTATTTTGAAATAGACATTCTGATATGTATATGTCCTCTTCCAGTCAAGGGTGATAGTCTAGAGGTTCATTTTATCTAACTAAAACGATGATGATAAAGTGAAAGCTGTTCTATTTGTCATGAGATTTTTTAAATTAACAGAAGTGTATTAGTAATTGGGATTCTGATTAAATGGATGGTTTCAGAGTAGCAGCCGTGTTAGTCTGTATCCGCAAAAAGAACAGGAGTACTTGTGGCACCTTAGAGACTAACAAATTTATTAGAGCATAAGCTTTCGTGGACTACAGCCCACTTCTATGCATCTGAAGAAGTGGGCTGTAGTCCACGAAAGCTTATGCTCTAATAAATTTGTTAGTCTCTAAGGTGCCACAAGTACTCCTGTTCTTCTGATTAAATGGATGTGCATGTGTAGAAATTGCAACATAGCACTTCACAGGAAGTGAGTTTACAGAAGAAAATGTGTCTACTCAGAAGAAGACAAAGGTATTTATAACCCCAGTAGTAAAGAAACAAGTGAAAAAAGACAATTTGTGAAGGAGATTATCGAGTTTTATGGTCTTAGGAGGCCAGGACAGGAAAAAACAAACTTTTTTTTATGGCTTAATGGCTTTTCTCATTCCTGGCCTGTGTTTCTCTGGTAGAAGTTTCCAGAATGACACAGTGGAGCAAGAAATACATTGCTGATTTGGTCACTGCAGTGTTACATAACAATAAGTACAGTAGTTTATTGTACAGGAACATATGAACAGCTGATGTAAAAACAACTTTGATTTATGGACATTCAATAAAGATTATTTAAAAAAACAGTTTATCCAAAATATATTTATTATTCATATTGAAATCTAAGATTATTAGCATAATTATCTAAATTTGTGATTACAGTGGAATTAGTGTTAAACTCCAAAATAATTATGTACTAGCACAGTTATCTAATTAAAAGAGGCTTTTTAGCTGTTTATAACTAAAGAAAATAGTGGCTACTTTGACATAAATTTTACATATGCAACCTAAAGAAGAGCTATGTGTAAGCTCAAAAGTTTGTCTCTCTCACCAACAGAAGTTGGTCCAGTAAAAGATATTACATCACCCACCTTGTCTCTCTAATAGATTTTACAGATTTTTAAAATTGCACATTTTGGGATTTAAGGAGTGTTAAAGCATGTGCGCACATTAACACAGACCTAGAATGTGCATGATCAGATCTTCATTTCACAATAAAGGGACCACGGGGTATGTTAGCATGGCTAATATAAGCATCACTGTATGTACTTACTAATAGCCGCTTCAGTGCAACCCAGAGCCAAAAACAGGAAAGGGGGAGAGGTTCAGTGATTTTATATGGAGAGGCAGGAATATGTCCCGTCATATCAAGCGGATGTCCTTCTTTCAGTCAACCTTAAACCCACCAAAACAACTTCTTAATGATTTTTTAAATGTAGAGGGTTTTTAGCAAAAATGAAAAATATTTTCAATATAGATTCAAAACTTTACCTTTTTAAAAATAGATTGGGGAGGAAAATTATTAGTGTTCGAGTTGGGTTATATGTGTGTAGCATGTATACTCTGAATACGATGTTTACAGTTAAGTCATTGGAAGTGGGGAGTACAACTTGATGATAAGGTCTAATTATAGGACCTGTATTCCTTAACTGGTCTGTTAGAGAGACAAGGTGGGTGAGGTAAAATCTTTTATTGGAACAACTTCTGTTGGTGAGAGAGACAAGCTTCTGAGTGGAAGTCTTGGAAAATGCAGGGCTGAGGGAGGAGAACTCAGAGCATTCTCCTTCATGGTACTAAATGATATAGTATTATATTGTAGTACTGTTACCGTATGTTAAAACATTTTTGTAAGTAACTTACTGGAAGGATTTTATATAGACATACAAAACACATATACATATACAAAAGGCATAAATTTAGCATAAATATTTAAAAAGAAATTCTTGTGGTGTGCTAGGAAGTTTGCTTGTTAAACTGTTAATTCACAAGGAAATGGCTACATTCAGATGGCTAACATATATATACTTTGGTACCAATTAGGATGTAGTTATGTGGAATATATGTATGACTGTATATTTTCAACAGTGTGCGAAGTGTGTTACTATTTATGGATTTTTATAGATTATTTTGTAAACATTGATGTGTTTACAAAATAAACAATTCAAAATATATAGAGATCCTTATTCTTGGTAGCATGAAAATGTAGCTACCTCTGGGGTGGAATACAACTGCCATTAAAATGGCACTGTAAACACAACACAGCAGTTCAGACAGGATATGAAAAATATCCTTCCTAATTGAAGTGACAAGGCATTTTGTATAGATAGATGCAATTATCCAAATTGGAGATTGGTTAGGATACTGGGTTAATCCCTTAGTCTTGCTAATTATGCTTTCAATTTGATTAACAATCATTGAGAGATTGGGTGACTGATTTGCTACACTATACCTCTACAACCTACACTGTGTAGATGTACATTTTTTTTTACTTTACTATAATTTCTTGAACCATGTTATAAAGGCAACTCTATATAACAAACTCTCTATTACTCAAAATAGGCAGAGATAAGTGTGCATTTGGTGTGGTGTGCAGAGAAGTCAGCAAGTCATGTTAAGGTTAGTAGCAGACTGCCTAATTTTAGGTACACAGTTTAGTCAAATTGAGGCCTTGTCATATTATATCCTCAGTATTTTATTTTGTTCTTTCTGTAGTATAGAATATATAGTTGCTATTATAATATACAGTTGTTTTTAATTCATTATGTAAATAGTTACATTATCTATCCTAAAAGATACATACATTGAGGGGAAATTAATACAACTTCCCTGTGCTTCCAGAACACTTTAAATCAGATGACACTCTGATCCAAAGAGGTACCAAAACCCGACAACTCTCATTATCTTCAAGCCTTAATTTAGGAAATATAACTTTCACACTAAAGATAATGAGTTATAGCTTCTTTGAATTTTCTAGCCACTCTAATATACTGATTAGGTTTTTTTTCATTAACTGCCTTTGTCCTTGGAAACAGCAGCTCTTTTTAAGAAAGAAAAGCTTCTAATGGGATGCACTGAATTGTACCATATTGTGACCAGAGACAGCCTCAATCCATTTGGGAAATGGCCCTGCATTGCCTGTGCCCGGACTGAGACTCTAGCCTGGTTCTTCTCTTCTGACTCAGCCTTCCTGAAGTTCTGCAGTCAATTTGATTTCCTCAGCAATGTCCAAGAGGTGAACGTCTTTGACAAATGAATGGCCAGTTCCAGTTCAGATTGTCTCAATTTTGAAACAGGCTTCTGTTGGAGAAACAGACAATCGGAAATAAAAACTAATCAAAATGAAAACATGACTAGACAAAATACTGTGCAAAAAGACAGCTAGTGATGCTGGATCTTCAAGCAAGTTTAAAAATCTCAAATCATAGGACTTGTCTATATGGAAACTGGAACTGAAATGGCCAAATTGGTTTTAGTTCATACCGTTAGGTAATGTCCATGCACAGACTTGCACTGTGATAGCGAAGAGTGTGAATTGCAGCTGATTTCCTTATTTTGGTTCCAGTTTCCATGAAGACAAGCCCCTTGTTTTCTTTTGGCTCCGCATTCATGTTGACAGTTCTCTCGTCGTTTGTTTCATTGCTCCTTGGGGACCAGGAGTCACTTGTCCAGTTCTCATGCTTTTTCCTTCTCTTCTCTTGTCAGTTTGGTTTTTTACAGTACTTGAGCTGTAAGATGATTCTAAGTATTGCCAACACCTTTGTAATTTTCAAAAGCACCTACCCTTATGCATGTTGTCTGAACAAACATCCATCCAGGGCAAGTCCTAAAGATGCTAGACTTTTTCCCCATCGCAGGTCTTTGGCCTGGTCCCCACTTAGTCCGGACTTCGGACTAAGGTACGCAAATTCAGCTACGTTAATAATGTAGCTGAATTCGAAGTACCTTAGTCCGAACTTACCGCGGTCCAGACGCGGCCGGAAGTCTCCCCCCGTCGACACCGCGTACTCCTCTCGGCGAGCTGGAGTACCGGCGCCGACTGTGAGCACTTCCGGGATCGATCCGGGATCGATTTATCGCGTCTTAACCAGACGCGATAAATCGATCCCAGAACATCGATGGCGTGCCGCCGGACCAGCCGGTAAGTGAAGACTAGGCCCTAGTTTAGTCATCTGACTGAATTATCAATTAAGCAAAATATTGTACAAACTGAAACTAAATTAATTACCAGTTATGTATGTGTATATGTGATTTTATGTAAATAGATAACTATTCACCTCATACAATACCACATGTTTCACAAGGCCAAGGTAAATATAGTTTTGCAAAAATGTTCTTACTGTGTTGCTATGTATCGTGCAAACCTGGCATGATAGTTTTTCTCCAAAAGTTATCTTTGTATAATATATTTTCCTGCCATTCGTAGAAATAACTTAATATATATTAAGGTTAATAAAATTTTAGATTAATGGATAAAATGCTGCTCATAAGGACAAATACAACAGTGATATACATCATTTTGTTTTATCACTTCAATATACTTCTAAGCTGATAAATCTGTTTCCAATCGTATTTTATATTTCCAGTAAGTGTATATAATTTATGTTTTAGTATAGCTATCTAGAGATGCGAAATATGTTATATTTAAGAACATTACTACAACTTTCAAAATCCAATATACAAATTTACATTTAGAATAACTACAAAAGTGGGCTGTAGTCCATGAAAGCTTATGCTCTGATAAATTTGTTAGTCTCTAAGGTGCCACAAGTACTCCTGTTCTTTTTATTTAGCTCTAGTTGTTCATTAATTAACACTAAGAACCACTCTTAAAGATTTTGTTTTCTTTTCCTGTAAAACTGTGATTTAATTTTTTATAGTTTTTCAAAAAACTTCTCATTGTTACTTTAAAAATAGCTGAATGCATGACATAAAGAGAGTACATTAACATCTTTTTAATCAAAATGTTTACTTCATAATTTTTTGTATTAAGGCAGTGCTTAGTCCCACATACACATAGTAAAAGATGGTCCCTGTACAAAGAACAGAGTCTAAATAAAGAAATAAGGGAGAAAGAAACTAATATTCCCATTTTACAGATGGGAAAACGGAGTCTCAGAGATTTAAGTGATCTATCCAGTGTCATACAGTGGTAGAGCATGGAATTAAACCCAGATCTCCTGAGTTGAAACTCACTGCCTTACCCAAGAACATTTGTCATGGTTACTGGGCAAGCCATGCTGTAGACTGTGTCTCCCTCTTGATTGCACCCTTTGAGATACATGTTTTGCTACCTTCCCCTGCTTTGGGTGGAACCAGTACTCTTAGCCTGGATCTCTGGGCTTAAGCCTCCCTGTTTGCCAACTGGATTTTGCACCTCTATACCCTTTACCTCCGAGGATTTGTGATTGCAGTTGATTAAAGTGACTCAAAAGCCAGCATCTTCAGAACAAAAGTAGCATTTACTTGCCAGAGCATCTAGGAAAACTAGTTAGAACAACTCAGAGTTCTATATGCATATTTTTTTACATAAGCTTAACCCCTATCCATAGCTCAGGAAGGTCCAGCTTATTTCCATCTTTGGTTTGGGAAAGCAGCCTGCTTGCTGCAGTTCCTGTGTGTCGTCTGTCTGCCAGAGGCTCATCTCTAGCCACTGCTGCTGACAGCTCGCTCAGCCCCCCTTCTGCCATAGGGCAGTAGCCTTAAGGTTTAGGATCCACCTACGTTTTTAGGCTTTTAGCCTTGTGAAGTGTAAACCATGCCAGCCTGATGAGAGCCAGGCAGGGGCATTCCCTAATTAATAGCTCTCCCCATTGTTCCCTTAAGGAGCCTTTTATTTTTGCTGTTGTTTCATTTCCTGTTTGCTTCCCCCTTTTCAACCTCCTTGGATTTTACTCCTGGCAGTCAGGCAGGATAATATCAAACAGATAAACTGAGGTGCATATGATACTACACATAACTCCCTCATTCTCTCTATCATCCTTCCCCTTCACTAGGAAGGAGGCTGCCAATCATGAAAAAGCTCCAGCTGATTTAGAATGCAGCAACACAGCCACAGACAGGACATTATTACAGTGCTCTGCTTACTGAATTGTCTCCTCATTGAATGCAGTATAAAATTCAAGGTTTTGCTATTGATATGCAAAGTACTCCCTGGGATTGGCCCCAGCTATTTGTAGGATCACCTTGCCATGATGACCTCCCATGACAGTTATGTTCCACTGCCATGATGGAATTGTCATCCTCAAGGGTAAGACTTGTGGGCACAGGAGACAGCTTTTTCAGTAGTTGGCCCACAAGTGTGAAGACCTCCTTGAGCAGAAATTAGAATGACCACAAAATGCATAGCCTGCAGAATTTACTGCAAAACCCACTTCTTTGAACTAGACTTTCTGCAGAAACAAAAATCCAGTCAGTCGGAGAAGGAATGGAAGAAGTGTGATATCAAATCCTTTGGCATATGTAATATTGTAAGGTGTACTCACCATGGTGTAAATTCCTAGGCAGAAATGTCGATTTACCATTATGAATTTGTGAAAAGTTGTGAAAGTGCATTGGTAGTGTTTTAAGGTATGATTTTTTTAAGCCTCTATTTCTAACATGGCTCATCTACACATGAAGTTGTTCCTGACTAGCTCCATGTGTGGGCACTCTTATTCTGGAATGAAGTGTCCACATATGGAGTTAATCGGGAACAGCTCCATGTGTAGACAAGCACTTAGAGTTCACCTCCACTAGAGAACCAGGTTCCTCTGGTGGGCAAAAGGTAAAGTGATCAGTAGCTAAGTATTAAAGTACTTCCTGGAGCTGTATAATGCTCTGTCTTTCAGCAGTTTTTCCTTCCTCTTCTTTGAATGAAGTAGATGAGGAGTTGCTAATAAGCTGGAAAAGTAAGGTTAATGTTCCAACTAGGGGCAAGATTCTGCCCTTGATTTGTACTTCTACTGAACTATAACTGACTTCATTGAGAGGTGCATACAGGTGCTAGTGGGCAGATTTGTACCTGAGGAAGGAGCTGACTTAATAATAATAAAGCATGATTAGAGTCAAAAAATTGCTCTACCTTGACAAGAGTCTCATTTTTATTGTCTTAACTTCATGGTCTTTCCCCCCAATATTTATTTTCAGAGCTGATATTATGCCGCTACTGCCAGTGAAAAGAGCATGCAATTTTCTGTGAAATACACACAATCAGTGCTCATACAGCATCCTAATCTTGTGCATACTGTAACCTTTTCCCTAGCAGCAGCTTGTATCTGTTTGAAAAAGGTACATGGAAAAGATCAGACGAGGCAGGTCAGTTAATAATATAGTGCTTTTTCCTCAAGTGTTTTTATAAAAACCATTATGTAACCTTTGTAATATTCCTGTAAGGGAAGTATGACTCCTATATTATAAAGAGAGAGGTTGAGGCAAGGAGGCTCTGACTTATCCAAGACTGCAAAAGGGATCTAGGTAACAGCCAGGATTAAAACTCAGTATTCTCTAGCTTCTGCTTACATGCTCAGACCATTACAATGTGTCTCACCCATTCTAGAGCTCAGATTGCTTTGACCCTTTTTAAGAGATGCTGAAGTAATCTAGGGCCAACTCTTTTTTTAGACGTCCTTTTATTTTGTTATATATTATGCTAACAAAATGTCACTAACTTGCATACAGCTATTGTGGTTTCAGAATGGAATGTGGATGGCACCAAGCCCGTCTGGTTGAGTTTAAGCCAGTGACATGCTTTAAGTACTAGAGATATGTATTCTGCAGTTTGCATAAGACCAAAAACTGTCTTGATTTGAATATCAATCTTGGCAAGAATATTCAAACTTAAAAGTATGGTTAATGAGTGCATCCCTTTAACTCATTTTTATAAGAACTGCCAGCTTCTGCTTTTGAATGTAAAAGATGCATATTTAGATGTCACAAGGCATAGCACTTGAAGAATTTAAATTTCTTTCCAAAGTGCTATAGCAGTGAATTGCTCTGCCAATAGGGATGCTGAAATGAAGGATAAAGCCAAAGCCTGTTTGAATTATTTGGGAATTTTTGCTTTTAAAGGTGGCTCCTATGTGCAATTTGAGCTCTGTCTGTCAGACCCTGAGAGGTAGTAACAGTGACTGGAGTTAGTAGAATACCTTCTTCCAACCCAGAAGTTCACAGCTAATTTATGTAAACTGGTAGAGTAGGTAGAGTCCAAGAGCTACTCCTCGAAGTGGTAAGTAATAGAAGTAATTTGGGTTCACTTTAGAGACAGCAACTGAAAATGAGTCAACTCAGTACCGCCATTACTTCAAAGCAGCATAATTGCCATTTGGAAGGAATTGATTCCTTTAAACGAAGAAATAATGGAGGGAAAACTTCTTTAAAAGAGCTTTATGATGTTTTTCTTATAAAATTACTCTTTAATTTTGTTGATTAATGTTTGAGTTTAAGAATTTGATGAAGGCATTTCGCCATTATAATTGTGACATATGGGAAGTCCTTGCAAACATTCCCGGATTGCCTTCTGTCTGTCTGCCTGGTAAAAGATCCTTTCAGTTAAATGGACCATCCTCCTTAAATGATGTCATTAGCTCAGATTGAAAAGACATTGCCTGCAGGGAAATCATTTAATTGTCTTAAAGTGCTCTACTTCTGTAGATCTTGAAGCAGCACCCTCGTTTCCATCTTTGGATCATATAGTTTATCTACAATTCTCTTTTTAATCCTCTGATAAAATAGTGAGAAGTAATTTCCACTTTCACTAAAGAAATCTAAGAGTCTGTAGTTTTGTCTTTTACTGGCAGATGACTAGCAAAATAGCATTTCTAGAAATGCTAGTGGGTAATAAACCTCTTTAGACTAAGTGATTATTCTAAGTCATGCAGGGCCGGCTCTAGCATTTCTGCCGCCCCAAGCAACAACAACAACAAAAAAAGCCGCGATTGCGATTTGCAATCGGTCGATCGGTGGCGGCAATTGGAAGGAAAAAAAAAAAGCTGCGATCGGTGGCGACAGGTCCTTCGCTCTTAGAGGGAGTGAGGGACCTGCTGCCCCCGAATTGCCGCAGGTGCCGCCCCTCTCCCTTGGCCGCCCCAAGCACCTGCTTGTTAAGCTGGTGCCTGGAGCTGGCTCTGAAGTCATGGAATGTTTTTTTTTAAATATTGATTGACTTGAAGTTTTACTGTTCTATGATACCAAATTACACTTTTTAACATATGTCTTATGGAACTGAATCAGCACTGGTTTGTCTAACCATCATGTTGTTTGGTTTAGGAGTGGATGCAAACATTTTGGAAAACACTCCAGTCAGTAAAAACAATGAGGAGTCCTTGTGGCACCTTAGAGACTAACAAATTTATTTGGGCATAAGCTTTCATAGGATATAGCACACTTCATCAGATGCATGGAGTGGAAAATACAGTAAGCAGGTATAAATATCCAGTCAGTGTGCTTAATGAAGACACAAAGTTGAGTGTAAATCCGTGATTTTAAAATTCTCTTACATCTTTATCATTGGACTGATCAGATTCTCAGTCAGTAGTTATGAACAAGATGACAGCAGTGTGCCAGGGAAGCTGGGAATTTTTAATTGAATGGACATTTAAAACAAAAAATAAACCTTATATTTATTGATGACTTGGTAATTCCATTAGGAAATGTCATGTTTGGAAATGTATTGTATCTAAATGTGTGCATTTTTCTATAATCTATTGCATTTCATTTCCATTTGTAAATTATTACCCATTTGATCTTAAAAGCTTCAAAGCAAGAGGAAAAACCCTAATATTTCTAAACTAAATGATGATAATAATACTCTGTGGTCAGATTCAGTGTAACAATGAAAATTCTGTTGGAAACTTTTCAACATTTCTTGGCCAGTATCTGATTAATTTTTGTGTCCATTCTACCCTAAATACTGTCCATTTTCACATGACAATATGCAAAAAGTGGCTTCAAATGTTTCAAATCCTATATAGAGGATGATCCTGTTTTTTCCAAGCCAAAGAAACTTGCCAATTTCTTACCTTATCAATTTTGAACTGGCTTACATCAAAATTTCAATTGCACCATTTGACTTGGTTGGTATTCCTACATGCCCTTCTACTGTTGCCTTTGTATTCTTTCTTTCCTCTGTACTTATCACTGTTTTATATTTGTATGTATTAGACAATACAATAAAATGATATTAAAGGGCATTTTAATGTTAAATGACCCTCCCCCGCATTTTCTCTTCATAGGACTGTTTAAATTATAAGAGCATCTTTTCACTCAGTTGTAATGCTTCTAAGGAAAAATTGCAAAATTTACAAGCAATTGGACCATTTTGATTGGACATATAAAACCCTTGACTACTCATATTTTGACAGTTGGTTTTCAATTTTTTTTGCACACCCCCTATGAATATTTTCTATAGTCTAATAGAGAGTGATTTGTTTGTTCTTGTGGCATTTTAAACACATTCTGTGTAAATGGAACTGGAGATTTCCATGTGAATTTTCTATTTGAATAAACATTTAAGGCATATTTCTTGCTCCTGTTGAAATAAGTGGCAGTGGTATATAGAAGTACAAGATCAGGTGGACACCAGTAGTCCACTCCTAGTCCGGTTCCTGGTCCTGACAGGAGCCAATGTCAAAAGCTTTTGAGATAAATGTTAGAATCCTAAAAGGGATAATTATGGAATAACTTGTCCAGAGGGGAAGCTTCTTCCTAATCTCCATTAATTTTGTTTATGCTCTTGTGTCTGAGTATTTATAACCTCTATGCTTTTTATGCTAGCCAGGGTAACTATTCTCATTAGCAGTATAAATGCCTAATCATTTTTTTAACCCTGCTAAACTCTTGGCCTCAACGATATCTTGTGATAGTAAATTCTACAGGTTAATTGCATATGGAAGTTTTTTCGGATTATTAAATGTGTTGCCTTTCAGTTTCATTTAATTCTTGGTATTGAGAAGGTAAATGGGAGCCCCTGAATTACTTTCTCTATATACTGGTCATCATTTTGTATTCATTTTGTCACAGACTTCACTGGGGGGGCAGATATGGGCTCTGCAGTATTAAAAATTCCATTATTTGAACAAAAATACCTTTTTTCAGCAATATGCCACAAGTGACAGGTTTACCAAAGTACAGCATATGTTTAACATTTTTTGTATATTTCTCTTATGGCTACTAAGATTCGTTGAGCTTTTTATTATGAGGCCATTACATATATTTACTGGCCTTCAGGGGTATTCTTTTACATACTAGTATTTGGCAGACAGTCCATAATTCTAATTCATGCAGTCACTTATGGAGCTTCTTATATCCGCATGTGGCATGGTGGGGAGGAAGCTGGTGCTTATGTTGCAAGGAAGGGATTGATTCAATGGCCCTTATTCACAATGAATAACACTTAACATGATAGTTCCACTAAGTGCTACTCAGTGCAACCGAATGCTGCAGAATTGGGGGTATAGGGTGATACCATTGAACTCAATGAGAATCTTGTCATTAACTTTAAGGGGATCAGGATTTGGTCCATAGAGGGGATGTCTCCACTGCAGCTGGAACTGTGCTTCCTTGTCAGGTAGACAGATATGCACAGCTCTGCTCGAGTTAGCACAGGAGATAGCCGTGTAGTTGTGGGTAGCAAGGGCGGCCGTTTGGGCTAGCTGCCAGCATATGTAGCCAGAGGGTCCCAGCAGGTTTGTACTCAGGCAGCTACTGTCTGCTAAACTGCTATGTTTAGAGTACTAACTGAAGCAAAGCTAGGGCAAGTCTGTCTATTTGAGAAGGGAAGCACAGTTCCAGGGGCAGTGTAGATATACAGATTGCAAAAACTTCCAAATGTTATATAAATAAATAAATTTTCTCTGAGCATATTCTGAAGCACATAGATTCTTTAGGATTAAGGAACATTTGGATTTTGTTTTCAGGAAACTTAAATGGTTATGACAGGTTTCAGAGTAGCAGCCGTGTTAGTCTGTATCCACAAAAAGAACAGGAGTACTTGTGGCACCGTAGAGACTAACAAATTTATTAGAGCATAATCTTTCATGGGCTACTGCCCACTTCTTTGGATGCATATAGAGTGGAACATATATTGAGGAGATATATATACACACATACAGAGAGCATAAACAGGTGGGAGTTGTCTTACCAACTCCGAGAGGTCAATTAAGTAGAGAAAAAAAACATTTTTTTTAAGTGATAATCAAGCTAGCCCAGTACAGACAGTTTGATGAGAAGTGTGAGAATACTTACAAGGGGAGATAGATTCAATGTTTGTAATGGCTCAGCCATTCCCAGTCCTTATTCAATCCTGAGTTAATTGTATCTGGCCTCTCAGAGTTGGTAAGACAACTCCCACCTGTTCATGCTCTCTGTATGTGTGTGTATATATATCCTCAATATATGTTCCACTCTATATGCATCTGAAGAAGTGGGCAATAGCCCACGAAAGCTTATGCTCTAATAAATTTGTTAGTCTCTAAGGTGCCACATGTACTCCGGTTCTTTTTGCGGATACAGACTAACACAGCTGCTACTCTGAAACCTGTCATTATGCAAAGCACTGCATTTAGCCATATGGAGTGGAAATCCATCAACTTCATGAAAAAACTCGTACAGATACAGACAGACATCATCTTCCTTCCCAAATGCAAGCAGATGGACATCATACCAAAAGGACTAAAGGTAAAAAATCCATTACAATCTACATATCACACAGACTATGCTGAGAGACTATGTCACACACTCTCAAAGAAACTGCGAAACCACCTGATCAGCATCCTATACAGCAAACAGGGAAAGATTAAGAATGAGCTCTCAAAACTGGATACTCTCATAAAAAAACAATCTTCCACACAAACTTCCTCATGGATAGACTTTAAAAAACTAGACAAGCCATTTACAAGACAAACTTTGCCTCTCTACAAGGGAAAAAGGACACTAAACTATCTAAACTGCTACATGCCACAAGGAGCCACAACAGTAGTTCCCTTAACTCACCCAGCAATATTGTTAATCTTTCCAGCTGTACTCTTAGCCCAGCAGAAGAGTCTGTCCTATCTCGAGGCCTCTCCTTTTGTCCCTCCAGATCCACAAACATGATACAGTTCTGCGGTGACCTAGAATCCTACTTTCGACATCTCCGACTCAACGAATATTTCCAACATACCTCTGA